>NC_132935.1:48019558-48099558 GCF_034638445.1 Ciconia boyciana | reverse complement strand
CTCTAGAACTTGGCTGAATGAAGAAGGTCCATGCACTAAGCACTGCTCCGATTATGGCAGCTGGTGTCCTCTTCTGAGGCTAGACACTGGCCTGAGTACGCCCCATCTATCTTGAGCAGCCAAAGATGACCAGGTTAATACACAGACAAAGCAACCATAAAGCAATGCAAATGTCCATATGAGGAGTACCTCCTGCATTATTAATCTTATGTGGTACATTACAAATAATAAATATGTAATTGGGAAAGTGGTCCAGCTTTTAACAGTTTTTATGTGCATTTGAAGATACAGCTTAATGTGTATGGATGTCTGATGTAAGAACTGCAACAACTGAAAAAGCCCTGGCAGTAGCCTCCTTTCTATACAAAGCATGCTATACACTAGAAAGTTGCTCTGGAAGGGTATCTTAATTCATTCCTTCATCATATCTTGTTTTTCCTCAGCATAATCCTTACACTGTTTCCTCACATTCATTTTCCAAAGGGGCAGCCGGTACGTGGCAAGAATTAAAATTCAAAGGGGAAAACCACAATATGTATCATCCACCCATTAACACTCTGGTACATACTCAGCAATTTCCTTTCCCGTGACAACATAAAGTCTGAAAAACATACCTTGGCAAACATCAGCAACATTATACCTGCTAAATAAACCAGCACCAGAGACTCCTTCTGACCCTGAGGCAGGAAGGGTCATAAGGATGAGCCTTTCTGGGCCCTTTCTCCATACTCTTAACGCAGAATTATTGTTCTTTGTGTGTGCTTTTCATTCAGTGTGTCTGGAGTAAGCTGGGGACTATTCGCAGCAGTGCAGCCCATTAGAGAGGTGCTCTCAAGAGTGTAAAAACAGGAGAATGTGTTGTATGCATGTGGATGTGGGGAGAGAAATGTAAATGTAAATTGAAAGTAAATGCACTGGGCCACCGTCCCTGAGAAAGGCAAGAGTGTAATGGTGCTGTGGCCAAATGCAGTAGTAATGAGATTTGGGGTGAAATACCTAAATGGATGAAACTCTTAGGAAAGATGACGGAAAAGGAAGAGAGAGTGGTAAGATAATTTCACTGACTTACTGGTTGGACTTTACAAGATCTTGCTGAAGTTCACACTCAGTGAAGAAGCTAGCATTGGAACCAGTGCCACTTTTATTGGTGTTCTGGTTTCTAAAGGTGCTCTGGAATTGAGTGCAGTTCAATGATTCAGTTGTTTTGGTTTTTTTTAATAACTAAAACAACCACCACCAGAACAATCTTGTCTGGAGTATCAATACCTTTCATTTGGATCTGATGTATTGTCTTTTTAGTAATAAAATGAAGGTAATACTAACACATATTGTAAATTTAGCTGAATGTAATTTTAAATAACTAATGTTTACAGTGGGAAAACTAATTGTCAGATGATAGTGTATTAATGACACTGAGTTGATTTCAAAATATATTTAATAAAACATTTAAGGTTAGATTGAATTGTTTTAAAGGAATATTTTCTGTGCTGGCTCATTGACAAAATGATACCGATACGTCTGTCTAGGGCCAAGGTTTAGCATGCATCTGGGTTCCCATTAACTGAAAACTGAGAGCTGTGGATATATTCTGTCACTACTGAAATAAAAAGAAAAAAACTTGTACATTATATCTGTGATCTCATTTCCATGAATGATTTAAATCAATGGATTACATTCATATAAAATTAATTCACAAATTAGGCAGTAGACTTCAGTGGGATAGCAATTTGATTCTCAGCATAGTTGTTACTGAGGAAGTGCTTCATTTTATTCTTTGCCTTTTGTTCCATTTGCCATTTTGATCACATGTTTATGAAGCACTGGGTCATGGGAAAATTTTCACTTCTTTCCCTAAAAAGTTCAGCTTGTTAGGAAAGAAGCTGCATTTTACAGTGCCTATGAAATGTACTAAGTAAATTAAGTTTATGACAGTCATATGCTTTATTAGTGCTTCAGTGAAAAAAAATCATTATTTAGAAACTGAAAACATTTATTTTAAATATACAATGATATAAAATATGGTCACTCATCTTCAATTTGCTCCATTAGTCTGACAGTATCATATACTAGTAGCTCTCAAATAATTAGAAATAAAGACTAAAAATACAAAGCAAACTTAATGCTTGATTTTCACACAGACATAAATTAGGTGTAACTGTAATGAAATTAATGGATTTTAAAGACAGAAAACTATCAAAATCAGGCCCTGAGTCCTTCATAGCCCTTAGTGGCTTTTCATTTGTCAGCTGTTCTACCTAACATATTGCAGGAACAGGGAGGTATGACGTGGATATGTCTGAGCCAGATTGCAAAACTTTAAAAAGAGGTGAGTAACTTGATTCTTTTACTGATATAACTTATTTTATAACAATTTGCCTCTTTGGAGGCCTAGAAGGTCTCATTTGCTGGAGGAAAGAATGGAAAAAAAGAGAACAGGGAATGAACTTTGGCCATGTAAATTCCTTTCTTGAAACATCATGCCTGTAATCAAATAATAACTGTGTAAACAGCACTTGAAGCTCAATTTCCTGTAAGATTTATCCTCAAACATTTTAGCTTAGATGTGCAAAATATTGTTGTTCGATGAATATTATAACTTGGAAGTATTTAAAAATTAACTCCTGGAGAATCAACTTCTTTGTAGGTGTGGTACATATCCAGTTATGATTCACATTTTGTACAAACTTGCTCTCTCATATGTTAAATTTTAAAGTTACTTAGAAAAGAGCTCCTCAAAAATAAACAATGTAATGCGCTTCCTGAGAGGAAAAAAGGATAACAGTTGCAAACCACCTTTTGCCGCAGATGCAGAATATCTGAAAGATGTGAAGATATAGTAAATCAACAAGATAATCAGAAAACTATGCAGAAAAACACACGAATAATAATAATCCTGTAAATAAAATGTGAATGTCAAATTGGAAAATGCATATATTGCCTTAGAAGCCAGCAACATTAGTGTTGAGGTTCTCATTTTTCCATAACACCATGACATACAAACTGCAATGCGGAGTCAAACCAACAGTCCATCTAACCCACTGTTTTGTTCCCAGCAATGGTCATGATGAGAGGCTATGTAGGGAAGAGTATAAGGGCAGAATAAACATATGCAATATTTCTTCCTAACATTTTCCTGTCCCACAACAGACAGATGAGAACAGACTAAAGAGCATTTTTGCCAGAATTCCCCATGTTTCAGCAAGGATTCCTAAATTCAGAAGGCCTCTCTGTAATCTCAGGGTCATGCTTCTGAGTTTCCACAGTGTCGGATATTTCTCCTGTTGTCCCTGTAGCACACATGGAAACTCAAGAAAGGAAGGTTTTGCATTAACCTAGAAACAGCTAGCAGAGCTATATATCCACAAACAACCTTGCAAATTCATTCATAGTCTCTGAAAATAGATGTTAAAGCCTCTCTGTGAGACTGAGCAGCCAGAAACTTGTACTACTCAAGGTCAAGGAATGTGGCAGGAAGGGGGAAAGTCATGGAGTGGCTCGCTCAGGTTTCTCTCCATCATGTCCCTAAGGACATTAGTGTCCAAGCCTGCAGCTGCCTCCATCATACAGGAGGGACAGAAAACTGCAAATGCTGCTTCAGAGGGCATCCACACAGCCCTCACATGCTCCCCTCGCTCCCAAAGGAAGTTGATTTGGCTCCAAAATAATTTGTACTTCTGCCACTAATTTGCTCCAATAAGAGATTATTTTGGTTTTGAAAAGGAAGAATCTTCAGTATTCCCTAATAGGAAAGTGCTATTTAAAGGCACAATTCTACTTAAAAGGTTTCTTAAATTATTCTGAATCAAATGGCAGCCCAAACAGGCCACTTTTCTGGATGTTGATCTTGGTAAGGCAGAAATCATACTGGTGAAGCTAAAGTGCATGACTTCTCAACCTGAATGGTTATTGGGCAGCAACATACCTGTCAGGGTGACACGGACGCTGTCAGGCTATTACAGATTGAGCTCCAGAATTATATGCTGTCTGAGGGACTATAAAGCAATGAAAAATTCTGGTGTTTTTATATACAAGAAAATCTCAGCTCTTTGATGATCAATAGAAGAAAGACGACAAATGGCTTTTTATCCTTGAGACATATGGAACTGAGAAAATCAGGGAAACCAAAGAAAAACTATAAATTATTTCAGAAGACTGCATCATCATGTTTTAGATTGCTAATCTCAAATGTTAATCTGACCTATCTAGTCAAATCGTTTCCTTCCTCATCTCCTCTAAATTCTCCCTATCTTTCAGACTCTACCTGTTAAGAAGAAAGAAGTAGGAATTAAAAAGAATGAGAAATAAACAGAAAAGAAAGGTAATAATAGAACACCAGCAGCAGTTAGACTCATCATCTGTATAGGTCAAAGGGTCACTACGGAATGTGGAGAATTATTATTACAGTGAGTTAAATAAGATATTAAGATCTAAGAAATACCAGAATACAGATGGAAGTCTTTGCTGCATCATTATATATATACATTTTAAACTGAGTGATAATTAGATTATCAATGAATATATCACTGAAACTGAGAACATAACGTGCAACACCCTCCCAGATAGTTATCAAAGATACAAGAAATGATGCTAACAGGAAGGGCTTGTGTACTCAAAAGCTTGCCTTTTTTCCCAGTCTAATAAAAGATGGTGCCTTGCCTTATAAAATCTGCTTTGTTTACATTCCTAGGGCATCTAGATTATAACAAAACTATTACCACAACACTTACTTTTAAAACACAGATGTAATTTTAGTCCTCAGAATAGAAGTTTCACTACAAGGCAACGTAGTGAGAGTATGTATATTGACTCAGATTGTTCTGCCTTCACCCTGAGGAAAATAGTCCTGTATCTAAAGAAGCCAGCCTAACTTCATCATTGACTCCAATGAGACCAACTTTAAGTATGTTTTTTGTTTTGCAAAACTTCTTAGTCCCTAAAGGTTAACTGGAGTGAAGCATTAAAAATCTCCTTGTTTGGTGTACTCTTTCCTTTCCTAGTTTTAGAAATTGTAATAAAACTAAAACTCATAGCTTTGAAAAATCTGTGCCAAATGAAAAAGGGGATTTTCTGGAGTTATTATAGATAATTAAAAAGCTCCAGTAAAATTCCACGATAGCTGTGACAAGCTGGCATGCTAAAGCAACTCAGTGAAACTGCTGTGACCCATCAGAGTTTTGGAGGAGAGTTAAGTGTGAGAAAGAAACTGCTCTTCCTGAGTCTTCAACTCTCAGCTTTTTGCTCCAGTGCCAGTAGGAATGCCAAAAGTGATGCTGAGTCAAGTGATGACACAGATTGCATACCCTTGTAGCAACGCTGAATGTTATAGGGATGACAAATACAGCACTATTAGAAGAGAACTGCTTTTGTTCTCATTTTCTTCAGAATTATTCTTGAGAACTGAGTAGTTCTCTAAGGCGTAATCTTTTCCATCCCACTCTCCCCTCAGAAAAAAAGAGAAAAATTTACATAAAATATTTCCTTCTACAAAGCTCCTCAGTCCCCTGAATTAGCCGATAGTAGCGTCTTTTCCTCTCTCTCAAATACATGTTTCTGCTCTGCTACCGCATACATGCTTAGCTACCACAGCGCTCAGGGTCAGAGAAAATACCCCATTAATTTTGGAAAAAATACTTGTTATGAGAACACTTGCAAATGAAGACCTAAATTTGATCCCTCACTCCTCAGCCTGAAGTATCATAAGAATGTATTTATAACAGCCTGTGAGCACCGAGACTCTAACAAGATTTACTTGGAACATCGCTCGAAGGAGGAGTGGTTCTTGTCTCTAGGTTAACAATACCTCCAATGCAAAGTCTGAGAAAGGGATAAAGATGAGAATACTTTCTAGAGAAACCATATACACTCAGACAGAAAAGAGTAAGGGGAATGGACAGTGATGTCGTGGCTCGCACCAAACTGGTATTACAACATTTTTATTCACTTTCTGCTTCTGTCCTTAATTGGTTCCTTCCGTACCACTAGCAGCAGCCCTCCAGAGTACGCAGTCAGATGACAGTCATGTTATGTCAATCCTGTGACAGATGTTTACTGATTTGTCCTCAGGAAGGATTTGGTTTCCAGATCTATCTTCCCAGGCATAGCCAAAGACATGATATGAAAGGATTTTATTTTATTCCTAACTTTGTCCTCACATGCTTCAGGTAGCTATTTAATTCAAAAAAGAAATGTTCATGTCCATGTTGTAGTATGTTAGCAAAAAAAATGGACTGAAGCTTAGAAAATGAAGCCAGTTTCCTTGTAAGAAAGAATAGGTGGCTAGGAAAAAGGCTGGAGAAGCAACAAGCCGAGACATCACATCTGAAATCTGAACGTTTTTAAAGGATGCATTTGGAGAAAATAATGACTGGATTTGAAGAAGCTGCTCATAGTAAAATAATGTAGAGCATTTAATGCCTCAGATGCAACTTTGGAAGATTATAGTGCCTGTTGCAAGAAGTTTCCTGTAAGGACTTTTGCATGGGAAATGCTTGATTGAGTCAATCAAAATATGGGATAACTATTACACATTTTATAATTTTGCACATGACAGTCAGGTTTTCATTCTGGTAGGTCATTTGATTCTCTGCAGGTGGCTCTGTTGGTTTCTGGAATAGTATACTGTGAATTACATGTTACACAAATGAAAGGCAGTTATAATTCTGGATAACATTGTATTAGATTCTACAAACATCTTTAGGCCTAATGCAAAGATTCCTTTGAATAATTTATCCAGCTAAGTGTCTGTGGTCCCAAACTCCTAATTTAAAAATGTTGATAAATGAAGTATCTCTTTAGCTAATAAATGAAGTATCTCTTTAGTTATCCTTTGTCAGCAACATTCATTTTAATGGAAAGTGAGTTTACAGGGTTACATGATTGAACTACTGAGCCAAGTCAGTGTTGGCAAATGATGGGCTAAATTATTGATGTTACACACTAATGAATTCTGATGAGAAATAAAATACAGACATTACATTTCAAGTGGTTCATAATTATTTTTGTACTCTAAAAGCAATTTTATTCTTTTTTCCAAATCATACTGGTTCTGTAAAACAAAAACATAGTTAGTGATTATAAATAAAATTATTGAGTTTGAGGCAAAAATGCTCCTGTAAGTTTTCTTATGCAAGTATAATGCTATTCACACTAGGATTCTGATCTCTTCTTATACTTCTGGGAGAGGATAATTAAATTAAATGTCTAAATTTTTAAACTGCTGTCTTTAAATAAAATAATCTACTTTGCAACCATGGTTAAGAGTTCAGTAGATGAGTTTATAATCTATGATATATCAGCATGTTTACTAGAGATGTTCTGAACTACCATAATTAATTCAGGTAACGACAAAAACAGAAGACCTGCCAAAAAGGAGCTTTCAACATGTAAACAGTTCATCATTAAACCTGTGTTTTGATATATGTTTAAAATGGGTAGAAGGAGGTTACTAAACTTCAGATAGTCCAAAGTGATGTTGCAAGGTTGAATCATTAATTTAAAATGTCATTTCTCTGATTCTTTACTCACTGTACTGGATAAAGAAATTTAATTTCTTAGTTTTTATTTATAAAACCAGAGCTAAGCATTTTGTCATTTGGCAACAGTATAACTTCATAAATCCTATCCTTAATCTTCCTAAAAATGGGCTTTATTTAACTTTTCTTAATTATACACTGAAGACTTCGGTCAATTGCTGGAAAAGCAAATCTATGAAGTGTAGTTTCCTTTTCTTTTTGACACATAACAACTGAATAACTGTCTTACTTGTCAGCTCATTGCTGTATTCTCTTGTCATTCAAAACTACCATTGGCTCTTGAAGGAGTAAGTACATGCAGAACTGTTTTGGTTTAGCTTATAAAGAGAATCTTGTGATCCAAATGATCGACCTTTGAGAGGTTTGTCATATTTGGCCAAGGTCTCAAAAGAGAGATTCATAAGCTACAGAATAATCATCATAAACTTCAATGTTACCTATAATTTGGCCTTAAACTTGAACCCAGTACCCAAATATGTATAATTATTTTAGCGTAAAAGTCTCAGAAACACAACATTTTACATTAAATGGAACCATTTAGAAAGTTGTTCGCTCTGTCGCTATACAGGTATCTCTCAGCACAGCTGGTAGAAACATACTATACATTCAAATTATGTTTTCTCTTGTTTAGCAAGTACTGCTTAAGAAAATGAGGGCTTTCTGCTATTCAGTGCTATTGCTCCAATCAGGAAAAAACAGGATTTAGAAAAATAACAGTACAGATGAGAAATGCTTACACTCCTCTGGCAGAAAAACCCCACAAACTTTTCACAGAACCATAATAGAATACTCTGAGAGATTTTGACTGTGTATGTACTTTCCCATATTGTCCCAGATACTCATAACACACCTACTCAAACAAACACAGCTAAGCTCTGCAAAGAGAATCAAGGATTCCTATACATTTTGCTAGGAAGAACTTGAATTACTTATTGCTGGATTTTGAACCACTGGTGTTTAAACCACTTCAACGCATTCTTTCTGTGATAGGAAGGAATCCTCTGAAATGCAGGTAGGGCTGAGAGCATTGCATATTATGAAAGTTGCCAAGCATTTGCTTTTATAGGATCCATTACAATTTTTTTTTTTTTTTTTTTTACAATTTATCCAAAATTTAGGCATTGGGCTCAAATGCTTGATTTCTTTGGTATATTTCAAAAATGACAGAAATGGGTCATACACTACTGCCAACAAAATTTCAAAGCCATGAGGCTCTGAAAACACAGTTTGTCCATGCTTGGTAAATGTCAGCTTGAGCTCAGTAGCTCTGAAAACTACATTTTCGCAAACTTGAGCCTTGCAATAGGTAAGGCTTAAGAAAATGAGGAGTAGCAGCAGTCAGGACTGCTGTGGTTTGGGTTGGGTCTAGGGGCCTTAGAGTAGAGGTGTCCTGCCTGTGCTTTCGTTTTGCCCGGTAGATGCTAGAGGAGGAAATTGCTTGATTTGAATGTGACAGAACAAGAGCCAAAACGGAGCAACAGTTAGATTTGGAGAAGGCTTACGAGGAGATAAACTTGGGCTGCAGAGAAGGAAAACTGTCAGTGGTATGTCAGGTGAGGGTAGAGACTGGAACTGGCAGGTCTCAGAGCCTGGAAGGTGGAAGAAGGCGACCGTTGGTTAGAAAAAAAAGACGGAGGCTAGGACTTGAGGAAGCGACAAGGGAACAGGAAAATGGAAATCAATAGGTAGTGCCAGAGACTAAGGCTGGAAAAGGAGCTTGAAAGGAGAGCAGAAATGGCTGGGCCAGCAGTCTGAGAACAAGTCAGGTACAGGAGAGAGGTCTGACATTCATCTGGGACGAGATGTGGCACCGGCACTGGGTTGGGAAAAGCAGAGACTATGAGGGTCTTTGATTAGATAAAAAGGCTGAACAATAAATTACTGAATAAGAGATAGACTACTACAGTTGTTATTTACTCCATTAGTTAAAGTGGCAGATAAATGTATGGGCACTAATTCTGCTGATGATCAAGGTAAGTGTCAATATGATGGTTTATATTCTTGGAAATTTTAAAGTTTTAAAAAAGATCTTAAAAGAAAATTATTAAGATTACAAGAACAAGGTACTCAATTTGGAAATGTTAGGACTGTAGTTGTTTCTATAAACTTAATTCAGCCTATTTTGTGTAAACACTTCAACACAGGTTTTAGTTATTTTATTCTACTTCAAGAAATAGAAATCCAGTAGTCTTCAAATTCTGGAAAAGGTATCAAGCACGACAACTTTATCATTTTTTGAAAACTTTTCAATTCATGATACAGTGTTTCAGCACATTTTTATTCCATCGCGTTTTAAACTCTGAAGCTCTCTGTCAGGGGGTACAGAGAATAATCTGAGGCTTAAAGATTGCTGTAGCAGTGACATGACTCAGTGGATTAAGTTTTAAGAAGCTGGAAGTCACGCAGTTTCTCTCTTCTTGTGTTTTAAGACCTACTGGTTTGAGTAGCCCTGCTGACCATAAAAGCAGCAGAGATAATAAGCTTGCCAGTTCCTCACATTTGACTGGAGTTTTGAGTGTTTGGCCCACAAATGTAAGTTATCAGAGTTACAGGTGGAAAGAATATGAATTCATAGACTGCATTTCTGGATTCTATTTCTCTTTAATGGGAGAATAATTTTTGCTCAATGAGAAATGAAGTTTGTCTAGTAATGTCATGATCAGATAAAGTCAGATATCAAGTCACTTGTAGGAAACTTTTAATTCTGTAAACTTGTGTTTCATTATTTAAAAAAGTATCTATACATCTCTATTAGGCAGCATATTTTAAATTATTAAGACATTTCTCTGTGTGGATGTTAGAAAGTGTAAGAAAGTGGACAATTAGGGCTACTCTGGTAATATACAGAGATGGATTCCAGTAAGTGGTGGTGAATACTGAAGAAACGTAACTCTTAGGAATTCTTCCTTTAAAAGAAATGTAAAAATAAATCTCCTAGATTAGATGTCATCCTTCCATTTTCTCTTACGTCACAATTTTTAGTACTTAAAATACTCATACATATTTCTGCACAAAAATTGTATATTGAAAATGTACACCTGCAAACAAACTAAATAATTCATCACCACAACAATCCTGGTCAGGTTAATCTTAAAAATAGGAGAATAATTTTTTTGTTTGCAGAGACCATCTTCTAGCCTCCATCACTGATGGGCAGCTAGCAGAACTGTTTGTCTTCATCTTCCTACTATACACGAGAGCTTTTAGGTGACAGCCACATTTCTAAATTATTTGCTTCATATCACATTTACTTCATATAGTGAACCTTTGAAGTAGCCACAGAAGAATTAGCCAGGTAAGGCCACCTATGCATGCCAGGAAATGTTCGTGGTTATATCAGCATGGGCATGACACTTTGAAAAATAGTTTATGCAAAGCATAAGAAGCTTGGTGCACTAAGGCATAAGTGGTATAAAAACCTAAATGCAACTGACTTATGCCAATGATATGTACACTTCACTTCAAAAATGGTAAAGGAAATTGTGTCACAATAAAGACATCAGAGTTTTGCCATGGGATAAGCAAAATCACAGACCATGAAAAGGAGGTAAAGAAATAAAGCAGGTTCTAATTTCTTCTATGAATTTGGCTTATTTTGGGATTACTTTCCACTGTCTCACTAGAAGAGTCCCTCTCATCATGCAGCAACAAAATAAATGGTCAGGGACATTTTGTGTGTCTATTCCATGGCAGCTGTATTCGCCACTACACCTACATGATAAGTAAATTCCAAGACTTTGGTGAATGCTTGTCAAGGTCATCAACTCAATCTAGAAAAATCGACAGAAAAATAATCACTTTAAGGATTGAAATAAAATGTGACATCATATTTTGAAGAATTCCAGATGTTATTATCCAAAATTCATCAGCATTTGAGAGGAAAGCTATACATTTTTAGAAACTATATATTGGATGCTGATTTCCATGCTTCTTTAGAATCCTATTAATTAAGTAACAAATTTTTCAACTCAGAAACATTACCCCCATGAGCAGAAGCAAATATAGCTGGTCTCAATTCCCCTTTGACTGTACAAAATAAATATTTTATAAATGAATAATAAACCCAGCAAAATTTAACTTTAACATTTTAAATGGCTACTATGAATAAATGTGACTAAATACAAAAGCTTAGAGCTAATTAAAAGGTGTGTAGCCATGTCCCCTTAAGAAAAGTTATCTGTCATCCAACCCCATATGTCTCCAAGACAAGGCAGAAACAGCAAGACTGCTAAAGTGAAATCAGCAGGCAAAAAAGACACAACTGAGTGTAATCAGCATAAATGGTGATAACTCAACCCATAACAGAGAAAAATAAAAGAGAAGGCGTACAGATTTTGAAGAGCGTCAGCCCTGAGGGACACCATAACACACCTGTGTTAATAAGTTAGAGAACAAAAGATGTACTTAAATTGACTACCATCTGACAGCTAAGAAGCAAGTTAAGAATGAGTGCTTTTCAGAAAGCAAAAGGGCAAACACTGCTTTTAACACACAGGATTATAGTTGGTCCTGGCCTCAATGGAACTGCACTGGCTCTTTCCTGTAAGGAGCTAGAACAGGGTGCCATGAAAACCACGGACCTTGCACAGTCAGTAAAACATTTCCTCTGGTAAGATGCAGTATCCACGGAGATCCCTGCAATAGATTCAGCAAAGTTTCAAAGCCTTAGTAAGGAACAGTCCTTTCTCTGGTGACCTCTGCAAAATTGCCCAAATAAAGACAATACAAAATAGATCAAAACTCTCTCCTAGTGTAAACTGGTGTAGTTCAGTGCAGTGGAATTATTTTGACTGACAACAGCTTTGCCAAAGAGTTTTTTAAGATTTCAGGATAATCAAGCAACTTGAGTAAAACCGCGGAAAACGTATAAATAATCACAGCATTCTGCAGTCAAAGCGACAGCCTGATGCTTCGTTCCTTTGTGCCTTATGTAGCAATTTCCACCTAATGAAAATGGGTAAAACTTAACCAGCTAAGAAGTTTCCAAACTCTAAATCCTGATGATCTATTTTTATATCACTTTGCACTGGTGTGAATGGCTACCAAAGGTGCAGATTTATTAAAAATTAAGCCAATGATCTTGTATTTATTAAAAAGGTACCTTTGTCGTGCCACCATCAGAAGAAGTGTCTATAAAATGCTTTAAAGTTACAATGAGAGCAGCAATGATGCTATCATTTTGTTAGCACTTTGGCCCCCAAAATAATTCCGGCAGAACTATAGTCAAGATAAATCATCTAAAAGGATGGACTAAATTGAAGACTGTCAGGATTAAAGCACAGTCACAGTCCTAAATAAAGCTACACCTGCCATCATATATCATTTTTGCAATTAGATAGCTAATTGAAATTACTCAAGAGCCAAGTTATTGAAACTCCAACACATTATTGGGAAAACAGAAGTCATTAACATAACAAATACCTTGCCTGTACACTTTTGTGAGAAAAGTTTTACATTTTTATAATTTTTTTCTAAATTAAAGAGGTTACTTTTATTATTTTCTGCTGGATTAAAAATGTAGTTAGTAACTATAGAAGGATTTTTGAAGATTGAAATCCTCCAGCAAACTACAGAATATGGACTACACCAACCGTGATGGTGAAATTTTCCCCACATTGCTCTGTCACATTTCTTCAAACCCCAACCAGAAGAGATCTCCATGCAGCTTTTATTTGAAGAAAAGCTGTCACTGACTTCAGCAATAGCCTTTGCTCCTCTCCTACCACATAGGATGTCCTTTGACGATTAAGACAATTAAGTTTACGTGAAGAGTCAGTGTAATCTACTACGGAGCTCATAGAACTTTGACTACCATGATAAAAACAAATTCTCTTTTCAGAGCCATTAAGCGTGTGTGTAAACTGCCCAGAATGAAAGAAGAGCCGAGCAGTGCTCATGCACTTCTAATGCACTTCTAGTGCACTTCATGCACTGCAATTCTAATCTCTCAAATTCTGGCACTGGTTGCAATCAGACAGCAGTAAAGGAATTTTTAAAACTTGAATCAGGTTAGAAAAAAGGTAGAGTATAAGAAGATGAAATAGTCTTGCCCAAGAAACAGTCCTGCACTTTGCTCTACAAAAAATGAAATAGATGAAGAGCCAAAATTGAAAGTATAAATCATTCCAGTCATTGATCTCTGCTCTAGCAGTTGATTTGATTGCCAACGTATTTATTCTTTGCTATTACTATGGAAGAATCTCTTATCCCTTTTTTTAACATCACAATTTAAATGCTCAATTTTAAAATTTCATTTTCTGCCAGAAGCATATTCACAAAACATATGGACACTAAGTAATCAGTTGATCATTCCTATTTCCAAGGCAAATATTAAATGTTGAAAAAGCAAAATGGCTACAAGGATTGTGATAAAAAACAGGGAATATATATTTAAAAGTTTGATTGAAACAAAAGGAGCTTAATATAAATTAAAATGGCATTTTGTTTTAAAAAAATCTATTAATGTCACCACATACAATATAGACTAATGGCCCTTAACAAAAAAATGGGAAAAGCTAGTATTTATTAGAGGTTGACTCCCATAATTCTGCCTTCATGGTTCACACTCATATTGTTGGTGCTTTGGATAATTTTAACACGTTTGGATAATATTTACATGTCTTCAGTCACAGAACCATGGTGTGAGCTCAGTAAGCATATACTCATTTCTGCTACATACTGAAGAAGGTTTTTTTGGTCTTCTTTCTCCGAACAGAGACCCCAAAGGAGGTGCATCCAGAAGGCAGTGTGCTCTGGTTATGACTCCCTGGTAAAGAGCACTGCTGCTGGGTAGGGCCAGGCAGACCAAAAACGTGTACAGCCTAAGGCTGGACGGAGAGCCAAGGAGGTAAACGAGGGACTCTTTGCCTTTGCTACCCTAAGCGTAATCATGGCAAAGCAGATTCTGGCCCTAGGACATTTAAGATGGTGATGGCATGCAGCAGCATCTTACGGCCAGGCTGCTGCTTCTGGGGGCAGCGGCGTCCCCGAAGGGGACACGTACATTGGCCGCGTGCTCCAGGGGACACACCGCCTGTGTTGCACAAGCCTGAGCACCCCTGTTTGGTTTAGTACAATTACCAATGCCAGTCGGCTCAGCCCAAGGGCACGCTCAGCCCAAGGGCATGCGTTAGCAGTGTGACAGGGAGGGAAGCTTCGAATTAAGAGTGAGCTCAGATCCATGCTGAACTAGGAGGGTGGATGACCAATGGCAAATCTCTGGCATCGGTACCAAGTTTGGTGCTAACAGAAATTGGGACTGATACTGCATATAATTCTTTCTGAAATGAATTTGAAAGACCAGACACCAAAGGAACTTGCCGTCATTGTAAAGCTCTCTTCTTAATTTAAAACTTTTAGGGAGAGATAATTGCAAGCATCTATTTTTTTTCAAATTATCATTAACAAAAGCACTTTGCTATTAACTGGGATCACTCCTAAGGTTTTGCCTTTTTTCGTGTTTATTAAAGGTGATGACTAACTGCGCCAATACCTGTTACTGGAAACATCCTCCTTGCTAATGGCTTTGGCAATGTCACCTTCTCATTATAGGTACAGTTCTTCCTTCTCAAGCACAAAGTCTTACAGGCACGATGGTCTACCTGCACCATTGGAAGCAATTGGAAGGCAAATCTAGACTTTTTAAAATAGGCTTAGTTGTGTGGATTAGTAATGATAAAACACTAGTCAAATGTGCCTTCCAGTCTGAGGCAGCTCTTGATTTTCACATCATAGTTCTCCCAAAACACTGCTGCTGTGTCTAACTGGAGAGTGTTGCTAGTTAAAAAGTACCTGGTGAAAAGGCCAAAACCCCCTCCATTATCTACTTTTAAGTCTCTCTTTGGATCTCACCCAGGTCATGGCTTCTGTAAAATATCAGAAAACACTTAGGCAGCCAATGTACTGTATCTACTGCCTCTTCTAATTCACTCTTCCTCTGTGATTCACCTGCTCCTGTTTGCTCTCGGCAAGGTAGCTGCTGGGACGCAAACTCTCGTGAGCGGGAATCACCGTTTTGCTGCACGCTCACACGCTGCTCAGCGCAGCGGGTTCTCACCCTCACACTTTAATGCGAGCCAGCCGCTAGGAACAACAAACTCGGGGTATTTCTTGCTGAGAGAAAAGGAAGGGAGAGGAACGGCTGCCAGCTTTTATTTTGGAAGTGCGTGCCACTATGCTGAATGTCATCAGTAGAAGAACTTAACTGACAGAAGGATAGATTGATCTGACAATAACACAGATAAAACAAAGACACCACTCCATATATAAATAAATCACTGCCAAGACCTCTACAATATAAAAATATCATGTTGCTGAAAGGAAATACTCTTCTATACACCTTGGTAATTGCTCTTAGCTGGACTAGTTTCCATTTTAATTTTATATATTTTCCTTGTTCACTATTTTAATAGTAAGTTATTATCAGTCAAACTGCATAAAAACATAGCAAGAATATTAGAATACCAGAAAAGGATGAGAATATCTGAAAAGGATGTCATGGATAGTGAAAGCGGATAGGGAACAGAATGTTGTCCAGACTTTGAACAAAATGTTGCCTTTGGTAGGCCTGAGCTACTCGGATCTGACCACCTCCAAATGTTGCCAAGGCTTACATCTAAAAGCTTAGTTTAGGCCCATCTCTAGTTAGTTGAGTTATTCAGGGTGACAAGATTTACAGACACAGCTTCTCAGCATGAACAGCATGCACGGAAAAATTTATGCTAAGGTGAAGGATTTCTGCAAAACTCATTCATTATAATGTGTACTGGCTATTGACATGAGAGTTCAATTGTATATGAGGTTCACAGTCCTGCTATTAAAATACGGTGTAACATTAGATTAATGTAAAGATTCACGTGTGAGGAAACCAGCTGCCACCTGTGGCTTCCATGTCACTGCTGTTATTATTCATGAGCTTTAGGCTGCACATCGATCACCTCTGTTCTTCACTCACTATTGGAGTAGTTGAACAGAGGAGAGAATAGAAATCAGCCCAGCTATCCCCCCGCAAAAATCAAAAAGGAGCTTTTCCAGTTTTTCAAATGCTAAATGAGAAATCTGAATGAAAAAAGTGTAGTTCCTGGCTTACCTCTTTTCACTGGCATACAGGTCAGTGCAATATTTAGCACATATAACACCCCCCAAAAATCCATAACATTAAGAGTATTACAAATCATTAATAAAGTATAAAATCTGATTATATTTTTATCTTAATTATTTTTTCTTGACTTTCTGATTTTAACATGACTAGGATTTTCTAAATCTTTTACGGAAGTAGAACATATAAGGAAATTGGGAATTTTAAAATAAAAAGCCTCAGTGAGATACTGCAATCAGATCATGATGCTGATGCAGTTTAATGGAATTCTAGAACTTATTCAAGTTAGCTTTTACTTTAATGCATCAGATATTAACTGTGAAGTGTAATCACATAATATTAAAATGTAAGAACATTGTTTCTGCAATCATACAACAAAGCCCCACTGTTAAAAATTAGAAAACAAGGTTTATCAGAGTATGCTGTACTAAAGCTGCATCAGTAACATAACTTCTTTTGCAAGGAGTAAGTCTGAAGAAATTTTTCACCTAAGTCTTTTAAAAACCCTTCACAAACACCATCTGATTATGGCCATTAACTATGGGAAGAGATTGAAAGGAGCGGCTTTACAGGCATATGAATATGATACCATAGCACAAGGCAAAAAGACCAAGAACATTCAAACTATACTGTATAGTAGTTATTTTCTCTAGTAAATATATATATCCAGAGAACAAGTCATAAAATGAAAAACCATACATTGCTGGAAACCATTTTTAAATCTCATAACCCCCCAATGTTGCGTTTTACAAATAAGGGAAAGTCATCATATAACTGAGCTAGGAAGGTATGATACCTCTAAAAAATAGTCTCATGCTAAAGAAATTAAATAGGAATACAGCGAAAATGACAATATTGTTTACCATGGAAATAATATTTGCACAAAACAGGACACAATAACATCTTCTAAAACAACGGAGCAGCAATCCTAATGCCGCTCTACGTTTCAAATGTTTATATCCAATGTATTTGTAATAATCTTTGCAAAGGTTTGTGAGAAATAAATCTAATCTCCCCCTTTTTTTCAAACTACGCATGGTATATGTGCTAACTTACTGAATTCATCCTTCATGCAATTCCAGTTTATTAAAGAGGTTAAAAATTTATAAAACTCTGATGGGATATGGTTTTAATGCTTCATCACACTACCCATCATTTGCTTTTCAATCTAGATCAGAATGATCTTTCCGACTTCCCTGCAATCACCTACCTGCACAGCTAATATTTTCTGAGCGTTCTCCTGAGAGGCTGCCTGGATCCTCGCCAGCCCAGCCTGGATGGAGAGGCCACGCCGCCTCCACCGCGCTGCCAGCGCCCCGCGCTGCCGCCTCTGCAGCGCCCGCAGCTGGGACGCCAACGCCAACGCCAACAGGAACGGGAAGGGGAACGGGGGTCGGGGCAGGGGGGAGAGGCAAGAAGGGGGAGGGGGGGAGGAGGGGAAAAAAAAAGGAAAAAAAACATTAAATTCCCAAGTCAGAGGAGGAGAGGAAATTAATGGCAGCGTTCAAGAAGAATGATGGAGGGAAATATAGAAAGCAGTCAATAGCCCATTCTGCGCGGTACGGACCTGACAGGAATTTCACAGTCTCTTGGTTTTTCAGCCCACTCATGTGCATTCATCAGAAACCAGTCACATCTGGCTGCCAGGATGGGGGGTTAATTTTCTCTAAATGCCTCAGCAGTTTTGTTCTAGCTGAGGCAAACTCTGTGACTGCAAAGCTGATGAGTAAAATATTTCTACTTCACCCAGTTTAACTCAAAACCGATAGCCTCGGGACATATTGAACCTTTCTTAAAAAAATAATCTTTTGAAGCTTTTTGAATGGCACATCAGGTCAGGCCAAAGTTTAAAATGCAAGTTTAAGACTTTGATGGACACAAGGGCTTTTTTTTTCCCTGTGTAAAGCTTATCATAGCTTGGCAATGTGTGCTTTAGTGCATGACAAAACTAAAGAGAATTAACTTAGCCATCAACTGCTCAGGGAGAACAATAACAGGAAAGAAATTTCCAGATAGAAGTTCCTATTAATCTACCTAGCTATAACCATGTGACATGAAAGCATCTAACAGCACTAAATTGCACTGAATGCGGCAGCTGAGAGTGACACTACTTAAAAAAAGGATTTTGTATAGATGTATAGAAAAGATAACACCCCAGGAACCGCATTCGGTGCAAAGGATCCTAACTGAAACAATTCAAAGGGCGAGTGCTTACCGGATAGGCTTTTGCTATTTGCTAACAGTAATTATTGTTACAATCTACAGTTAAGACTGGTATCCGTTTTTCCTTAGTCTGCAGGTATTTGGAACTCATAAACACGGTGTGGCAGGTCTCAGTCTAGAAGAAAAATGTTTTCATGAGATCTGAAAATCTACCAACACAGAATGTTTCTGGAAAATGACTGTGGGTTTCGGTAAATTCTGCACACATTGCTGCATACTCTAGACTAGTCGCAAGTTAGAAAATGGAAATTTAAACCACCTAAATTATTGCTTAGTGGAAATACACGGTTTTGTGTTTCATCAAGTTAATTATTTCAATAAATTCCATAGCTATTGTTAGCATGAGGCCTTCAAGAGTATGCCTGTCAACCAGATTAACACAATGGATTGTACCATTCCTTTGGAAATATTACATTTCATTAAGGTCAATGCCACAGGTCAATAATTGGATCAGTTATAAAGAAGCTTTTACATGATAAGATATGACTGCTCTTTAGGAGCAAGCGCAGTGTATCAGGTGAAAAATACACTTTTTCAAAAGAATGTAGATTATAGTAATATCAAGTGAGCTATTACAGCCTAGAGTAATTAATGCACATTTTCAAAATTAATGGCCTGCTTTTCAGAGATACTGACTTTCCACAAGTCCCATTAGATTCTATGGAAGCTGGTAGTACTCTGCATCTTTGTAAGTGAGGCTGTAAAATATTAAAACAGATCTTTGTACATAATTTTTTTGAGTCCTGCTACTGTATATTAAAAATAACATGAGGGAAGGTAGACAAACTCAATGGAAAAATATAAAAATGTCAATCTGAATCACAGCCAAAACATGAACCCAAAGAGGAATATGTTTTCCAGTTTGAAGAACCTTTTCTAAGTACCACTGCTCCTTTCCTTCTATTTTAAGAATTTTTTTCCCCTGAAATCTATCTCTTTCTGCAGGTCTGCTGTTAATTCAACTATTTTCAAATCTCATGTTGTTTGATACCATTCTGGAGTCTGAAAAAGAATGCAAGTGAGAGAGGAGAAAAACATAACAACTTATGACATTTTAATAAAACGACCTACTTAAGCCCTAGAAAAACAAATTAAGTAGAAAACTATTTTTTGGATTATCCAAATTCCCTTGTTTGTAAAAAGGTAAAATAACTGCAAGATATGGTGTCATGATTTGGCTAATGGCAGTTGGGAGAGCACGTGAAAGGATTTGTCAGTGAATGGTGAAAGGGATCAGTGGCTATCCTGTTCAACTGCTATCCAGTTTTTTGTCTTGAGAGAATCAAAAGACATTCAAAAACTTTTGAGGTTTGGCTCTTTGAAAATTGCTTTAATATTTATTAAGAAACTGACAGTTTATAATGGCTGGTGTCCAATACGACCTTCACTAATGTTTCTCATTTCAAAGAACTGACTAAACACTTGGAAATTACAAGTCCATGATAGCTGCTGTTACTATTGTAAGTATCCCTGCATCTAATGCATCTCGTATTTTGAATACATTTTATTGTGCCTAGCATAATGGAGCCTAAACCCAATATTTATTAATTTTACAATATTAATTGCAACATAAATAACATTTATGCACACAATCAGAAACACATGTCTGTGAGAAAGTAACAGCTTGATCAAATAATGTTACCGGCAAGCTTAGAATAAACTGAGGGACCCACTAACCTAGGAGGGGCCATGCAATCTCCTGAGTTGACTGCAGATCCTTAGCTGAGGGAACAATTTAAAGCAGAAAAATCCCGAGTAATCTAGCTAAAGAGCACTTCTAGCCCAAAAGCAGCCTGTAGATTTCATAGGTTTTGCCATGATCTCTCTATCCCTACAGGCACTGATACTTTTCCCTTAGATCCTCTTCTCGGTCATATAATAGACATATAGTTATTTGCTTTTCCTTATCTTTTAAATTTTGATCACATGTAGAGACAAGAAGGCATGGCAGGCATGAGATGCATACATGACATTATTGCTAACTCCTTCATTTTTCATTGCTTTTTCTCCACTATTTGAGAAACGTGCTGCTTCCTAAGTATTCTCAACACATTGAGCCAAATGCTGACAGAGAAGGTAACAGCATCTCCAGTGGTCAAGGTGTAGGAATATATACCATAGGCAAATATTTATATGAGATTCACTTTGTTTCTGACGTTCACTTTGCTGTAGGAGCAGGACTGAAGGAAAAAGGAAACAAAAAGACAAGCTAGCTCCAAATTTTGGGGATTCAAAAGGAAAGGAAGCACCAGGATCCTTGTTTCTGTCATTCTTGCACCTGCCATGGCTGCAGCTGATGCAGGTCTGCTGTTAGTCCCCACAAAACAACCTTCCATTAAAGGGACTGTAGGCGCTTCTGCAAGCATCAAAACAAAATTCATCCTGCAAGAAGGAGCAATAGCTTTCAAAGAGGTGTAGGGGGCTTTTTGCTGAGAGGGGACAATTTCTGCAGCAAGTGACTTCTCCCAGTCCTCATCCTACAAAACGAGGAGATGATGAGCTGGAGAGGCACCTTTGTGAGCTGCTGGGGAGAACGAATGACGCTGTCAAGGAGTTGGCCTTGCCATGCTGCTACTTTGGGGCTTCACTGTCATTCTCCTTTACTTGTGTTGTGGATCCCCTCTGTGCCTCCCAGCATATGGCTCTATATTTGTTTAATTCCTTGTTTGTATATGGTACTAATATCACCAATAATATCAGTGTAAATTTGGGAAAAGGAGGTGTGAATTAGCTGCCATTGCTATCTTACTAGAGAGGAAGCTTATGATTCAGGGTACCTTATTCTGTTCTCACCTTTAAGATTTTTGTTATGATAAATCAAGATACTTCATTAAATTCATGCCTGATTTGCAGTAATATGATGGAAATTAAGCTAATATTTTAATCTGTAATTTCTTATTTACGGGATGAAACTGGGATAAAAAGCATATGATTCTATTTGAAGTTGAGGCCTATTCAAGCCCAATTCATTATTCCAGTGGTATTGTTTCTAGGTCCTCATTAACTAAGGCTATCACAATATTTGGATTTTCTATACAGTAAACAAAAGGTAAATTGAAAGAAAATCCCACACAGACAGAAGAAACAGTATCTTATTTAGACTAGAATGCTTTTTACTTTTGTTGCCTGGCCGTTCACAGGAACCAAAAATTTTCACCTGCTTATCTTTTGTTACACAGCCTAGCTGCGTAGGACTAGGCCAAGGCAGATTACAGACATATTTGACAATGGAGCCAAAACTAGGGGTGTTTAGTTGATTAAACATCAAACGGCATGTGGCCCCATTAAGAATACAAAGTGAAGAGCACATGGAACTCAGTCATGATGCTTTTTCTCAGTCAATAACATACTACTCGGACTGCTTCAATTACCATATTGGGTTATGATTACAAACCTAATGCTCCTCTCTGCTGTTTCTAATTAGTGGAATTCAACCAATCTGAATATAACTGTTCCTATTTTACACCTGAGACTGCAAAGAGTCAGACCCTCTATGAATAAAGTTTCATTTTATTTTCCAAAATTATAATTATGCATAAGACAATTGTATTCTGCATTTAGAACACATACTTACTTCTAAGGTGTCCGATCCAGTAAAACTGCAAGGTTCTGGATCATATATAAGGTAGTAGATATTATTATAGGCAGAACTAGGATACTGCTTGTCTCAAAAGAAGATTCACTTTAAATTTTGCCAAACTTTAAACATTTGATCTAAAAATGTGCATGGCAGGTGTTTGCCTCAGGCTGAATTTGTTTGGATAGCCCAAGCAGTTTGCTTCTTTTGTGAGGTATTCTGGGCAAAATACATTATTCTGCTCCTGTTACAAAATTATACTGATGTTTCTTTTACTAGATGCAGTATGCAAAGGGGACTCACATTTCAAAGGGGACAGCATTTTCGTATGTGATATGACTTTTTCATAAAAATAATCTGGTGAAAACTGTAAGTCTTTGGAAAGCTATTGACTGCAGATAGCCACTAGTAAATTTTTCCATTGTTATCAACCAAAAGTTTTAAAAATATTGCCCTCTGTAAGCATTCTTGAGCCTCTCACTGGTCCTACAGTTGATCAGATTCTTTACATACCAGCCTTGCCAAGCAAGCAAGAATGCTTATCTCTGTATAACTCAACCCTGCACATAAACCATCTTCACAAAGCAATCTGTCATACATTAGATCAGGAATACAGCACTGAAACTTGATTTTCTCTATAATGTCTCTTATTTTGGTCCAAGATGAGATTTATCACTGACAACAATGTGCCTATCTGTGTATCAGTGTAAACATCCATCTATTGGTGCTCAGCAAACCCAGAGGAAAAAAAGTCTTTGTGAAAATTGGAAGGTACATTTGGATCAAACTGTGAAGTCTGTGTTAAGGATGCCAACTTGTGATTAAGAAATCCAGCTGTTAATCAAAACTGGTGCAATTCTAACTGTCATAGTCTACTGTAGGCTTATACAGCTATGTTAGGATACAGTAACATCAAACAAGGAGATCCAAACCTAGACCATAAAAATGGAATATTAATTGCCAGTGCAATAATATTTTACCAGAAAAAAACTGATTTTGTGAGTTTTCCTTCAAGTACCAACTGAAATTTCCTCTTCCTTTCCTAAAGCTTCCTTCAGAAACAGCCTGAAAAGTAGGAAGCAAACTCAGCCACACAGCTCAAGGAATGGAAATTTCTCTGATTACAGAGACTTAGAGACATAGCTACTCTGAACAAAGGTTGATTCCAGACTGAAAACAACCTAAGGAAACACAAATTGAGACATTTAAAAGAACTAGCAGCTGAAGATGATGTTGCAGCTACGGTAGGTAGAGCTACCTACCAGGTGACTAAACCCATTTGTGGATATTAAAATGAAGAAGAAATGGACTAAGCAGCAGCAAGAACGGAAAATATACGTAGCTGAGGCAGATGAGAGAAACAGATGGGCAGAGCATTTCCAAGAAGTCTCACTAGACTCAGCCCACCATTAATACCATATTTTGATGAAATATTATGAACCTAAACCATTTAACATTAACAATAACCAGTTGAGATGTCAGCAATACACACAGCAATCCAGAAGCTAAAAAATGTCAAGGCAGACAGCAATGATCATATCACAGAGAAATGGAGCACTAGATCCCACCTTTTAAACAAACCTCATAGAATTATTCAGAGAAAAAAGATCTCTTCCCTCCCTCCTGCAAGAGAAAAGGTTTGCAATGTAATATCATACAGGATGTAAGGTGAAGTTGGGCAGAAATCTTAGTAAACAATAGGCCGGATTCAGCTCAGGTGAACATGAATGAGTTAGACATAGTCATAGTAAGGAACATCATAAAATAATACATCATCAGTTCTCAAAAACACTTGGAAAGCTTACGTACACCTGCAATCATATCTGAGCATGAATCAGGTTCACGCTGTGAAGAAGGCAGAGAATGATGGAAGACAAAGTCCACTGTAATGATCAAGGCTCCTGAAAGTAACCCTGCAGAAATCCATTATATTCATATTTCTGCCACACTGAACCCCTGGCACATTGACCAAATCATTTAATCTCAGCTTTTCAGAGATAACTGGGAATTTTGTGCTCTCTCTTTTTTGGGGGGGCATCCAATTTAAGTCTTTAATTTCTAGAGCTGATTAGCAATGACAGATTCAAGTGAAGACACTGGGAAGACTTGAAATCGTAGTTTGCCATGAAGAAGGGTATATTTCTGACATTACAGTACCAGGGCTAGATCTGCAAAAGGCTTTAGGCATCTGGTTGCTATGTTAGGCAGCTAAAACCATAGTTATTCTATGGTGTTCACAGTACAGGAAACAGATTATTTCACTGATTTCTTTTATTAAAACACGACGCTGTTTTACATTCAGTGAATATAACTCTTTCAACACCATTCTTGACTGGCACTGATATAACTGGTACCTGACCTTCTGGATTCAACATAATATTATTTTGTAATTCTGCAGTAGTCCCTCTTGAGACATCAGTTTATTACAAAATGTAGCAAACCAAAATGAAACTAACGGAAGAAGTATTAACTACTAGTCACTGCTGTCAGTAGTAACCTACTATGATTTTCAGACCTAAAGCAAATTACCATTACATGTTGAACAGAGACTAATATGTCACTTCTAAATCTACACTTTCTCTATTTTCAAATGATGCTAATCTTATATCAGAGGACCCAATGTGTGTGTCATATTAATTCAACAGTGCGCTGTGAATGCTAAATTCTATGTAAATGACATAAGCCTTATCAGTTCCATTCATTGTTACAACTCAAACAACGGCAATTACAACAACTCTACAGATTTTGGCGCTGTAAGAATGGCAGATTTATTAGCAAAATCCAGTTAATATTTATCTTTTTATACTATTCAACTACCAAGTTACACCTGTACAATATAGAAAGCTCCTAGGTAATGAGATATTTCTTTATTGTCAAATCTGCTCCACAGACTGCTGGTAAAGATTACATAGCTCATTTAAATAAAGCTCTTTTGTCAACAGACTGGATATACTTTAAAAATGAGTAAAAGCCTCATGAAAAAAACAAATCTCAGCTGATGTGCAAGTATACATGAAAAGATGCACTTGTTTTTTGACCTTATTCCAGTTGTGAATGCTTTGGTAAGCAGATTAGCAACGTTAAATTTTAAAAAAGGAAAACTGTATTTCAAGATCCACTGAAAAACAAACAAAGAAAAGCCTCAAAAAATCAGAGTGCAATCTTCTACTAAAAATATTGGTGAATGCAGACAAAAACATCGGTTAATAGAGGAAGAAAAAAATTAAAGACTGGTATTATGATTTTTAACTGCTGTCAGGAAAAAAATAAGGAAAAGAGACAATAGAGTAAGATCAGGGTATCTTTCTGCTTACTGTGGCTACTTACTAGAGGCATTTTTAATACCAATCTGAAAATGAAAAGTGTGCTTTCTATATTAGGTTCCTGAAAATGTAGCCTAGAGTTTGATACTGAGTAGATATAGAATGCATGTGATGTTATTCTTTCCTCAAAGGTTTTTATACTTGCCAATTTCTACTGCTATACAAGGAAAATATATCTGTACTTATCCAGATGGCTCTCTCTATATCATTTAGTAACACTGATAATCAAATACTGCTATTTCATTCCCAGGAGCCTGAAGCAATGAATGGAAACATCTTGAAAAGGTGCAGATAATTCCACTTACTCCAAACCAAAGGTTTACACTTTTTAAGGTTTTTTTACCTCCAAAGCTCTCATCTGCAGAAGCCTACAACTTTTCCCAACTTTTATTTGGTATCTGCACAAGGCCATTAGCGGAACATGTCAGACAGCACACACTGAAGTGTCAAAACCCTGCAAGTAAACAAGATTTCTCCAAAGAAATTCCTGACCTTGCCATTAATTTCTCCTGTTAAAGCAGCCATAATCTCTAATCATTCCTTTTACAGACTCTACTGCTTACTCTGAAAAGAAGAAATTGCACAATAAAATACCATATCTCATCCTCTGTCCCCTCCTAAAGGATTTCTGGAGTATAATTGTTAACACATTTTTCAAAAAGTAAACTAGCACTCTTTTGACATTTAGTGTTGTTGAGAATTTTTTTCATGAGCTTGTAATCTTAAAAATAAAACTAATAAACTAACATGAATACGAATATGTTATACTACTTTCCCAAACAATTTAATAGTGAGGTCTAAGATAAGCTCCATCTTTGTGAAAGGTGAATTCATGCTGCCTTTGCTACCTTTAAAATACACTAAGGTTAATCACCAAAAGTACTTCAGTTGTAGCAGAATACAGATAGCACCCTGCCTGTCTTGACTAAGGAACATCAAATATTATGATGATAAACTTTTCTATTAAGCAGTTGCTTCTGATTCATCTAAAGTATCTCATGATTATTGCAAAATAGTAAAATGAAATTCAAAGGAAGAAATTTCATTTTTTTTCTAGATGACAAACATTTATCAGTTATTTCCTATAACTTCATGAGAACTCAAGGATCATAAATCAAACCCATCTTGCTCTCTGGCCACAAACCAGCCTGTTGTGACCAGACAGTAATGCCATTTCCTTTGTGTTTTGAGGCCTTTGGCACCTGGCTACAATCTCACCAGAGCTGTTAGTCACCAGCCTATTCCCAGGCTTTGTGCAGCATGACCGTGTGCCGCAATAGCCCAGGTCACACAACGGGCACCTCCACAGTTGCACGTGCTCCTGGATACTTGGCTGAATCCCCACCAGCATCCTTTTAGCTGTGACAGAAACTTGACTTTCAGTTAACCATTTGAGGAATGACATGGCCTTCAGCTGAGCAAAGCCAGTCTTTGCACAGGAATTTCCCACATGGGTTTGCACAATACGCTGCCCAGACAGTGAAAGCAGCCCAGAGGCTGGATATTCTGCAGGGCCAACTTGAGCACAGAGAGGTAAGTGTGCTTCCTGGAAGGCAATGAATCAATCAGAAGAACAGCTGGCCAATTAAGATGTGCATAACTTCTTGCCAGATGTTACCTCTGTGCTGATGGCTGACTGCATCTTAGAGATGCACATTGTTTCTCAACCCCTGGGGCTACTTTCATATCGTTAAATAAACAGAGCTAGGAACCATTCTGTGGCAGTAAGGCTAAGTGGCACAGGCTTGCTTTGTCCACACTATGTACTCCACTACCACTTCTCAGTCTTGTGTGATAGCCTCACTGCCCTAAGATGCAAACAGCATTTTAGGGGGAGGAGGGGTTACTGGATGAATGACTGAATTAATTTGAAGGCTGTGTTTCAGCCTATGAAGAGAAAACAGAGAGTAGGTGTTGCATACCCTTGGGTATGGCAAAGCCTCTTAGGATACTGGTGGAATACTGTATTGTGCTGAGGGAACTAAAGCTGGTGCTGTCCCATCCACGTTCCCTGCTTGAAGCAGTCCCTGGTGCATGTTATTCCTCGACTCGTGTTAGGCCTTCTCTTGGAAAGTGCTAGCTAGCACAAGCCAAAACAGGACATGGTACCATAAATATACAGTGTGGAGGACTACAGAGCAGGTCAAGCTAGGTCCCTAATCCTCTTTTATTTTGCAGACTAGATGTTGCCTTCATGGCCGACAGTATCTTGAGCTTCCTGTTGAAAGTGTCTTGGAAAGAGCCAGATGCACACATGCTCTTCATAAACAATAAGTACTGAATTCATAAATTATAAGAATTCATGGGCAGGATGGGATTAGGAAGGGAACATGAAGGTTGGAAGGGGTCCAACTTCAACAAGTAGGGGAAGATAGGAAAAATATATGTGGCTAGAGGGTATTACAGTATGTCAGGTTAGGAGCTACACTGTGAAGGGAAAAAGGGATATCTTGAGACTCATGAACTGAAGTCGTTAAGTCATCAACTAACTTGAATTTGACTTCCTTAGTCTAACCAAACACCCTTTTCTTCTTATCTAGCACCAGAGATTAGATTTCAGAAACAGCATGAAAATTCTTCACCCTAGTCACCCTCTTCCTGACACAGAATCTAGCTCTGATTTACATCTTTAGGCTAGACAGCTGCTTTCCTTCTTACTTGACCCAGAGGCCAACATAAGGTGACAGAATGCCCTTTCTTGCTTTCTAAACATAAGCATCTTTCGAGGTTTCAAAGAGTCTGATTCCCATACCCACCACATCTACACGTCAGCTTCTCAGTACAGTCACTTATCCTGTACGATTCTTGGTAGCATTCTCACTGAGACCTCTAAAGAGTTACTTAATTTTCTGATCTAAGAACATAGCACTCAAACAGGCAGTCCTTGTTAGGATTTGACTGTATTTTCCCACCACCATTATCTGCCTGTCTTCAGTCAGGATGGACATTGTATTGCAAAAATGAATATTACAGGGAAGGCAGAAATTAAAATGGTGTTCACAGAATGGAGTTTACAGTTAGTTAGATACTTAGCTTCAGTCTGTCATAATATGTATTGTATTAACTAGCCATTAAGATAATTGGAATAAAATATTGCAGGTCTTGCCAGAACCCTTTGTCCTCAGAAGGGCTTAGGGATTCAGCCACATTTCTGTAGGAAGCACAATGTGAGCAGAAGGAAAAGGCTAAATGAAGTCACACACTGTCAGTAATTAAGTCACTCAGTAAGTCATTCATACGAAAGTCTCAAATTATAAGAAATACCACAGGTGCCATGTAGACTCAGATAATGTGATGTAGGTTAGGACCTAATGTAAAGGAGAAGTTTGAATGATATTTCAAAAGCACTGATTCATTGTACTTCCTTCTTCCAGTTTTCAGAAGAAGAAAGATGAAAGAGAGGAAGAAGAAAGATGAAGAAAGATGAAGAAGAAAATTAAGAACAAGAAATAAGAAAGCAAATGTCTGAGAAGGCAGGAATGAGAATTCTCCACTTTGACAGTGCAGCTCTATTTCAATCTGCAATATTCCCACCTCAATATTTTATAAAGAAATAAAAATATGGAAAGAATACTGTTGGAAAAACTCCCAAATACATTATTTGTAGCAACTCTTTAAAGCATATGAGTAAACAAACAAAGGTTTCTTAACTTTTGTTGTTCTACCTGCTCTTCTACACTCCACAATATCTTCCCCCCTTCAAATTTAGAGAACTCAGTCAGTAAGCAGATGGTCTGCTATTGCGTTTACAGTCTGAATTTCAAAGTGTAGTCTGTGTCTCTTCTAGTGTGTTGTGGACTTTGCATAGGGCAGAATATTCTAAGTATCAATGGAATAAAGCAAAACTGTGTATGCACACAAACTGCAATTGTTTTTCTTCAACAAAACTGCCACAGATAGCAGGACAGATTCAAATGGACATGGACCACAAAGAACTTGTGGTATGGCACACAAGATGGCTAATAAGGATACACCATGCTGGTAATCAGCGCTGAGTCAACTACAACAGCATAGGTTTCAACAGTGCTGTTTTTATAGCCAAGAGACTAATTTATGCACTCCTAGATTTCATTATTTTGTCTTTATTTAGTCATTTCATTGCTCAAATGTTCTTTAACAATTCTCCATGCTTTTACTTCTAAACTTTTACTCAAGCTGAATTTTGTTGTTTCCATGTGTGTGTCGTATTTCCCTCACTTTTCCTCCTCAACACCATCCAGAGATTGGCAGCCATCAATTAGATTGTAATGCTATTGTAAATTATTTATTATATTTCATAATGATAAAGCAGTACTCTATGTAGCAATAAGATAAGGTCTCTGCTATAGTCCCTGATAAAAACTTCAATCACAGGATCATATTCTGCTTGTCACTTACAAATTTAATGCAAAAGCTAAATAACTTTTCACTTCCTGATACATTAGGAAGTTTCCAGCCACTGCATCCATTTCTAAAGGAAAAAAAAATATTACTTGTGGGCATTCTTGTTTCCTGGAAGCAGCAATTGTAAGATTCACCTACGCATTTTTCACCTGCAGGCTATGAGTGCTACTTGGCACTCCCCTGGTCCGCTCATCTGGAGGACCCCTAGAAGCACAACACATTTTCCTCCCTGACAGCATGCAGCAGTTTCCAGCACAATGAAATTCAGGGCCTTCATACAGCTGATGCGCATGTGGGTCTTGTCCTGTTGCTGAGTGGGGAAATAGCCAGGATGTGCACCCACAAATCAGAGCTGGGTGTGCCCTTGTTCCAGAGCAGGGACGAAGCCTGAAACAACCAGAGCTGAATCTTCTATTTCACACCCTGCTTTCAGGAAAAGGGGAAGAGCCAAACAGTGAAGTGAATAGCGAAGACAGTCAAAGACAACAACCATATTTTCAATTTATGAGAAAAGTAAAACCGCAAAAGCAACAATGCTAGTGGAATTAACAGCAATTAAAGTCAAAGTTGCTCAGCAACTGCAATGGCCCCTAGGATTTGTCATTTTTACGTTGCAGCAAGGAAACTGGAAGTCCTAGGAGGCCAGGCTGTAGCCCAGATAGATCCATGCCTCATCCCCTAGCACCACAACAGGGAGCCTATTAACACTGGCAAGGCTGACTGCCCTGAAATTGCAGACTTTTAAAACACTGACATTCTTGGCCCCAACGGCACAAGGCCTCAGGACCTGTGCCCCAGATTTCGGGGAGCACCTCAGGACCTCCAGGTGCCAAGTGCCTGGCTCTTCTGTAAGCCACCAGAGTCCCCCACCACAGAACTGGGACCACAGTCTCTGTTACTGGGGACACACACAGGCGCAGTCAGGCTACCTAGACCTCAGGCAGTGTGTCTGGAGGAACCGTGCTGGAGTCACAGGTCCCAGCCTAGCAAGGGGAATTTGGCATCTCTTTCCCACTCCGAGCAGAGCTGCGCTGAAAACTGAGTTTCTATCAGTGAGCAATTAATTGAACCCAAGATGTTAAATAGTCACCTCGGTTTTTGTTTCATTAATGTTGCTGGCAGATTTTCACTTATTTGTTACTATCACTTAGTTAGGTGTGTTTCTTAAACACAATCATCTTAAATATGATTTGATCAAAAAGGTTTTACATATACCAATTACAGCCCTTACTATACAGGTATTATATTTACAAGGCAAATATGTTAAATAGAAAGCATTAAAATAAAAAGATCTGACAAAAATTGTTGAACATTGCTTCCAAAGATGTATGTATTTAATGGACCTTACCTTAAAATTGGTGTCTATGTTCACTTTTCGTCTTAGCAAGGATTACAACTGTATAGTCATCTTTTTCTAACTCATGAAAAATTCTCCAGAACTGATGAAAATTCAAGCGTGCATGAAAACAAGGAAGTCATTACTAGCATGTAAGCTTCAGATTGATTTTCACTATGTTTGTCAAGAACTTTGGGCTTTGTAATCCTTCTTTGAAATGCAGTCTGTATAAACCCTTTCAAATAGCAGTTTTCCTAGATAAAAGCCGACGGCAGTAATAAATAGGACAGAAAACACATCTTTGGTTAAACTATTTTAACAAGGAGGTCCTTAAACCGTTAATGACCTGAGTCAGTGACTTTGGTAACCATGAGTTAGTTGGCAGGTTCCACCTATCTTGATTTCCAAATGTGCTGGTTTTGTCTGGGATAGAGTTAATTTTCTTCCGTGCATCTGAAACTAATTTTCATCAGTTCATCCTCATAGTAGCTAGTGTGGGGCTATGTTTTGGATTTGTGCTGAAAACAGTGTTGATAACACAGGGATGTTTTCGTTACTGCTGAGCAGTGCTTACACAGAGTCAAGGCCTTTTCTGCTGCTCTCCCCACCCCACCAGCGAGTAGGCTGGGGGTGCACAAGAAGTTGGGAGGGGACACGGCTGGGACAGCTGACCCCAACTGCCCAAAGGGATATTCTGTACCATACGACGTCATGCTCAGCATATAAAGCTGGGGAAGAAGAAGGAAGGGGGGGGACATTCAGAGTGATGGCGTTTGTCTTCCCAAGTAACTGTTACGCGTGATGGAGCCCTGCTTTCCTGGAGATGGCTGAACACCTGCCTGCCCATGGGAAGGAGTGAATGAATTCCTTGCTTTGCTTTGCTTGCGTGCATGGCTTTTGCTTTCCCTATTAAACTGTCTTTATCTCAACCCACGAGTTGTCTCACTTTTGCCCTTCTGATTCTCTCCCCCATCTCACCGGGGGGGAGTGAGCGAGCGGCTGTGTGGGGCTTAGTCGCCGGCTGGGGTTAAAACACGACACCAAGATTCTTAACAGTCACAATTACACAAATAGATTCAGTATTATGTTCCTGATTACCAGATAAATGAAAGATGCAAAAAGGAATCTAGTTAATGCCTTTATAATCACACACAATTACCTTAAAAGGATAATAAAAAGGAAAGAGAAATGTTCAGAAGTTAGGAAATGCCAGACTTACAGTTGCTTTTGCAATGTTAATTTAAGACCCTATGTATTATGACACAGTCTTATTTATATGGTTCATAGTCTTTTTCCTATGTTTTTCAAAGCAATGGGTGGACTCACATTGTGAACAGATCAGCATGTGCAGTGGAAGAGAGTATTTCTTGGGGAGACTATTTCTGCAGAGTATAACAATATTCCATGTGAGACAGAGCTAAAAGGGGGTGAAACACCACCCCAAAGATTTTCATAGATGTTGTTGAGAGCAAATGACAGCTGAGATTTAAGAATCTTTAATTCCTTCTCAGTCTTTGAAAGCAGAGTGGCCTTAATAGACAGAGGTGCTTCCATTTCTCTATAGACTGATTCAGACTTACTGGAAAACTCCAGTCTCTCCCTGGACCACTCTTTTTTTTTTTTTCTCCAAAAAACCCATTTGCTTATCCTTAGCCTGTCTCCTTGTCCTGACACTGCCATTCTCAGTCCCACAAATATTCAATCTAATTCTAGAAAGTCTTCATCTCACATTCCCTATACTCCCTAAAAGACAGTAAAAACTATTTCTTAAGTAGCATGAAACTGTGAATTAATAGTAGACTGAGGGGAGTTTTATCCATACTACAAGCATGTCAACATTGCAAAATAAAGGAGGACTATGGAGCAAACTCTACCACTAGACATCTAATCATCAACACTGTTAGTTCACCCTCTGGTTTTATTTCAAACTAACCCATCTGCCCTCTTGCAGACAAAGCCTGCATATGATTTGCTTCAGGGACTGCTCCCAGAAAGCTTTATATCCGCAGACACCCTACCTGTCATCATGCCACATCTCATGGCATATTATACATACCTTCACTTTAATACCATTTTAAAAATCTACTCTGATGGATTCACATGATTTCAAGTAAATGGAACTGAAATACAGTAGCGCATAGTATTAACCACCAGTTAAGGCCACAAGGTCCCTGCTGAGGTCCAGAGAACAGAAATCCATGGCCAAGTGCTGTGTAGTGTGGACAAGCCAGTGGTACTGACAAAGTCAGCCTTGGTACTGTGGAAACCAAGAAGAAACACCACTTGGGCTTGAGCCCAAGGAGCTCTCCTTGAACTCCTTCTTTTTTGTAGCCTTTTTTAATGTATCAGAAGTGCCTGAAAAGCAGTGCTGTCAGTCTTTGTTGCAACGATAATGCTGAAAAATTGAAAGTATAAATGTCAGAAGTGGAATTTTCTGGTTTGGGTGATCTTTTTCTCCCCACTTTTGTGTGTGTTTCTCTTCTACTTTTCAGGACACAGGTTCAGCTTCTAACAGCAGACTTAACAATAGTTATAGCTCATCTTAATCAGTTTTCCCTTTCTGCAAGAAGGAAAAGAAAGCAAAAACCTGCATATGCCACATACACCTTGCTTTCTTTTGGAAGAAAATTTGGGTGCACAAGCAAGGAGGGTAACACTGCGCTTCAAAAGCTTCCTAGTTTGGAAGATCAGGAGAGTAGGACTGCAGGGCACACAGCAGGTACACCTACCTGTCAGTGCAGACACAGTTACCGTACCCTAGATAACAAATTAGTAAGTCTGTTTCAAATTAAAGACTAGGTTGACTAGCACACTGGTTTTCACTCCTCTAATGCAAAATAAGTGCTTATTTGGATGCTTTACACTATTCCAGAGTTTGGAAAAGCAGTAAAGAGTATATCAATAAATTTAGCTTTACAAGTTGAATTTATTTAAAAAGAACACATAAAACCAGACTGAGATAACTTTTCTTTAACATACTTTAAGTATTTCATTCAAAAGTTGTAAAGGCCCCTTAACCCTGACCCCTTCTGAGGTCAATCATATGTGCTATATAGAATAAAATATTACTATTTTTTTCTATTACCTGAAACATATGCATAAAATAAATCCAACATAAGTCCAAATCAAGAAGAAAAATGCATCCTCAGTGCCAAAACTACCTCATCTAAGGCAACCACTTCAGTATAAATACAAAGCTCTTATCTTGTATGGAAGCTAGACAACAGAAGATAGCATTTGTCTGCCAAGTCAGCTATTATGCTATAGATAGCAAAGTAATGCAGAAATTTTAAATATGTGCTGAAAACCCATATAAGTACAAAGCTTTGAACTTGATCAATAGTCTAGGAAAGGCCGTTTTTGGCAAATACACAATAACTAAAAGGTTGGTAACTAAAAAGCTGCATGTCGTTGGACATCACAAGATTTATAATACAGAGCTCGCTGAAATACAGCCACTAGGAATGTAGAAAAAGCAGTTTATTATATCATATAATCTGACAAATTTTTATTGTATATTCAAGAATGCATCTCAATAAGACTTAAAGACTCTCCTAATTCAGATTGCTCAACAGAGTATGCATGTTTGTTACCAGTGGTTTTTCACTACAGGACATATCTCTTTAAGTAAAACAAAACAAAAAAACCAATACCTTTTCTCCCCAAAACTGAAAGGGGACAGCTTCACAGGCATTAAAATAGCTAAAATAAGTAAAAAGATGGTGGGATTGTACAGTGATTTTAATTTTGGATAAATATAATATTGTAAATACAATAACTGATAGTGAACATCTGTTTATAGTACTGTTACATCTACTAATCTGATTATAATACTGTGTGTAGGAAACGAAACAATTGCATTTGCATGCCTACAGCTCAAGTCTGTTTTATTTCCCGTGGATCATCTATGTATCTAGACAGGTGTGTTGGCTTCAGGCTATTTTTACTGCAAAACATCTGAAATCACAACTGTGAACCAGTTCTGCAGGTGAGAATTTTCCTGACAGATTATTTACATGTGAATTTGAAAAGTCATCTGCCGCTTAAAGGAAGAGTATATTACTCAATGAACAACTATGGCCATTGGTTTTAGAGTTGGCTTCCTAACTGGGACCTGTATTTATAATCCTGTCTTTCAGAAAGACTGAGTTTTCCCGGTAAGTATTGGGCTACTATTATCTAGGTGTTTAAATATAAAGGTTTAGGTACCTAGCATGAGGCACTGGAGTTTGAAAGCTTTGCCCAACATCTAAATTAAATAGTGTTGTGCCACAAACTGGTAAGAACAAGAACTGCAAGACCTCAAAACAAAACCTGCACCCACACTGCCTGTCCACTCTGCGGCTTCACTTACTCAAAAAGCTTAACTTGAAAACTCCTCTTACACTTGTTATGAAATTACTGCTTGAGGAACAATGTGAAGTTCCTATGTGAACAATATTTAACTTCAATTCCGTATAACTTTCTTATCTGTCAGATTTTTAACTATTCCTTTTCATAGCTTCAGAAAAAAACCCATTTTCTAATGGGCTGCTGATCAGAACTGTTATTCTGATGGTGAAATCCCAAAGGGAAACACGTTTCAGATATGAAGTATTCCCTCCAGAGTCCCTGGCAGGCATAGAAAGAAGAACTTCTTGATGTATAAAGACAGTGTCACCATTGTCAGAGAACACTACAGCAGGAAATGAACCACAAATAATAGCAATGTCTTTCTTCCTAGGAATCAAAATAGTTGTTTTTTCACCTACAATAATTTTGGAGAATAGAATCCTAATGAAACCTTGTACATATGATGAGAAAAAACACCTGTCTCCAGCTTTTTTAAATGTGCATATACTTAGGCAATTACTCAAGCTCATAATTTATAGAAGGTAAGCTTGTACACAACCTATAGAGAAGGTCTCCATCAAGAAATCAAAATATAATTTTATAGAAGGTGAAATAATGTACAGTTCACAGCCAACTTCACTTTTCCAACAAATGGAGCCATAAATGCAATTTTCTGTCCTTTGCTCTGAAGAATTAATTTTAAGGTATTCATATTTTTCTTCAAGTACATCTTAAGTCTCAATTAAACCACAAAAAGCTACCATAAAGTAACATTAAGAACCAACTTAAACCCATCATAGCAAGGAAATTCAGACTTAGGCTAAAAATTTTGTCTCACTCTTCATCTTTAAATCACTCTGTTGTGGTTAGGAATCGTATGGCTTGGAGAAGTGTGTGATTTTTCATACTGCACAGTACATATGTTCCAGCACTTAGGTTAAAGGAAAGTCAGAATTTTTAGCCTTAACTCTGAATTTCTTTACTTTTGAAGGCTTAACTCAAGCATCTATAATTACTTTACCATGAGCTTTTTACATTTAAATCTTTTCACTCTGGAATAGAAAGTGGAATTCCGAAAGCTCCTATTTTACTGTGTACTTCAATAGCACTTTCTAAATTTAAAAGATTGAGCACCGCTTACTACATGAAACTGAATATATGCATTTTTAAATGGCACTTAGACATGAGTGGCTTAAATGTGGTAAAAAGGCTTACACATTCCCAATAGAAGTTACAAATTCAAACACTCGGGCATGAAAATCCTTTCCCTAAGTTGTTTTCAAGCTTCATCCTTTTTTCTGCAATAACTAAAGCAAAACCACAGTAGCTGCAGCCATTTGCATCTAAGGAAGAGATGTTTTGCTTTGGTGATATAGTTAATGAGTCTAAAAATATTCAGTATAATAATTCTGTCAAAGCCCCCACAGTCTCCTCAATGAGCAGAAGCCTGCAGGATTCCAATGGGGAGCCAAGTAATGAGCTCTCAGCATTCGCTCCCACACCGTCCAGACGAAATATACTCGGGCCTCGACGGTTCCACATCATTAGCAACATGAAACAAAGACACATGCTTGACTTTAATAAGCGACTAAAGTTGCTGGCTTATTAGGCTGTCACTGCACATAAACTCTATTTCAGTGTGACAAAACAGTTCCCTGCAAACAACAACCAAAAAAAAAAAAAAAAAAGGAAAAAAGGAGGGGAACATTTTTACAAACAGAGGTTGGTATAATTTAATGTAGTAAGTGATTGAACGGAGTTGAACGAAGGCACACAGGAAGTGATGGGTTTCTGACACCGACTCTCACGGGCATGCCGCAGACTGCAGTTTCACTGCTGGAGACGACGGTTACGGTGGGCTGCAGTGATCAGACTATGGGCATATGTGACTGAGTTTTAGTTGATATTCCTGCAAGACAGGAAGTGAAGAAGCTTATTTCCCACTGGGAAAAGGTTCAGGCGTGATTAACTTGGGCATGACCAAATAGGTCAATGATATGACAATGAGTGTCTAGCACAATAATTAAGTGGGAAAATGTGTGTGATTTGTTTCTTCTTGTTCTTCACATACCAATAATGCATCAGCAAGGATTCATTTAATCTCTTTCATTATATAAAAATTGATAGCAACACTGTACGATAGCCTTCATTTGAATATGTTCCTTTAAATTATACTTACCACTTCAGCAAAATAGTTGCACCGATGAATACTCTTCAGTGTTTAAACTTCAATGTTCGACGTGCAGAGCTACTGAGAAGCTTTTTAAATGTCAATTTCTGCTAAAAGTATACATACATAGACAGAAAAAATATTATAATATTTACATTTTAAAAAGGGTGGCCTTTGATCTTAAGTAAAACTTAGCATTGGAGATGTGCAGGAAAGAATCCTCCTGTGCCACAAGCTTATTCCCCATTTCAAACATTCTCCTGTTTCATACGAGGGTGATGTGAAAAAGTAGTGAGTGAGGTTAACAGAAGGGTTCGCTTGTGCCGTAAGTCAACCACCAGGCAGCTATGGCACTCATCTGAAGGTTGAAGATCAAAGCTCAGGTTCTCCGTTCTGCATTAATTCAGAGCAGCCATGGATATTTTCATGCACTACAAAGTCACCAGTATAGCTTCAACAGAAGAGAATGATAAAAATTTAACCATACACATTCAATAGGGTGGCCTTAGAAAATCCATCTAGATTATTTGAGGCAGATGCCAAAGCCCCTGGTCTAAACTGGGTTTAAGCAACCCAAGATGAGTAGAAATACTGTCCTAGGCCCTAAGACCATGTTCCTGTTAAAGGTTCTAAATAAAGTCCTGTGAAGAATTCAGTTCTGAAAACCTGTCATTTTTTCAAGGAAAAAGATTTCTTAACCAGCCACACTCAGCTTGTTTAAATATTTATTTCATTCGGAATACTTTTCACAAATATAATTTGCTTTCTGAGCTCATTCTCAGACTCTTGATAATGGTAACACACTTTCGGGAGGCAGCCATCTTAAACAATGTTATTGACATGTTTATACATAGAATGGTGGGCACGTTTAGGAGAATAATATATTGACTAAAGGGTAACAAAGATCTATATTTGGGGGGACTTCTATAACAATGTTGTTTATTTCTTTTTTTTGGAAAATGTTGAAGAAGAGGGGGTTTTGTAGGCATTAGAATAACGCCTTTATATTTCCAGCGGAGGTGAGATAATTTAAAAAGATCTCTGAAGTAGAAGACAGAACCTCACTGTTGGTTCAACAGGCTGATCCATCAGAATTTCCAGGGAAAAAAAAATTAGGTTATCTTTTGACAATATGAATTTTAAAACAAAAGCAGTGGTTAAACACAGCTTTTATAAATGACAAATTGAAAGGATCAAACACCCAGAAAAAGAACAGAAGCAATGAGTTGCTCTCTTAACAGTACCTAACAAAAAGAGATAATACATAAATAACAATGACAGGGTACATTATAGCAAAAAGTATAATCACTTGCTAATTTTGGACGTAATCTTGGGATACTTCAACAGCAGGTAGTATCAGCAGAAACCAACCTTCACCATGAAGCTCAGGCACAAAGTCTGGGACATAGCCAGGCCCAACTCTGTACTTACCAATACACACAATGCCGCAAGAGCTTACATGACTATGGGATCATAATCCTGAAATGCTGCAGTGTGTGTAGGAAAGAGGACATACATTAAGCTCTCCATCATTATACACAACAATTACAACTGGCTGCCTTTCCCCAAAAGGCTGGGAAAGACATCTAATTCACTTAGGGCTTTCCCAGAGACATGGAAAAAGAAGGACTGAATGTATATGTGCATCTTGAAAAGTTCTCACTTCTGAAAATAACTAGCACTTGCTAACCACTTCACAAGGAACATACATACGACTTTGTCATCAAACACAACGAACACAGCAGGTGCAACAGATTCAAGTAAAGCTAATAAATTTTTGGAGAAATTTTAAAACTTTGAAGGGAATATTATCTGTAGAAGAAAATGTCATTATGGAATCTTGCATCTATGTAGTTATTCAGCTCTTATCTACATCTAGCTGGTAAATACTAAACACCAAGATACTGTCGGAGTTACCTTCACAAGTTCAATAAGGCACAAAGCTGACCTAGGCAGGCTAGGTAGGCTCATATGTTTCTCTTAATAATCTCAGACATTTTTTCTAAATGATATAATTCATTTTGAACACTTGAAAAGTTCCTATAATTTATATTAAATGATAAATAAATACATGAAAGAAAAATAAAAACCCAAAAGTTTTCCTTCAGCAATAATACACTCACAATCCATAACTAACAGGAAGACAAACAATCCATATTTGGCACAAAATACTGAAACTCTATTTATACCCTGGTTCCCAGCTGATTTAAACCTTCATTAGAAAATATACAACTGTTAGTGCAGAAAAATAGAAATATCTCGTGTAATAAGAGTAAATTATATATGAATGAGAGCCAGACACCCTTTGACACACTGCTGATAAAACCCCTGGCTTCAGGCATACTACTGAATTAGAAACTCTGTTGGGGTAGCACCCCATACAGAATAATGTGAGAATAAAATCATACTATAATAAATTTATCTTAGTGACAATTTTATGCACCATTCACTACTGTTAATTTAATAAAATACCCTTGCAGGGTAGCTGCCCCAGTGTCCCAGATCGCATGTTCCAATACCAGACTTAAAGCAGCAGCTGGACTTCACTGAACTGATTGTCAGTCACTATTCAGTGGCTGACAGTACTTTTAATGATCATGGGCAATACTTTAGAAAATTACAGCATTCTAGCTATAATTCTGAACTAGAACTGTCTCTTCATTTAATTCTGGAAGGAAATTATGGCTGCAGGAATCTGGGTTTCACACAGAGGTTCAGAGTAGCTAAAGATCTTTCAAGTACCTTAGAGATTCTCTTAATGGCTTGTTTGCTATACTTTGATCACCTTGCATCTAAATAGAAGAAAATGGATGAGGAAGGAAAAGGAAACATATTTTATCTTATGTACATTGATTTAGTATCTTTAATTAACTCCCCTTCATGCTCCTATGTGTTCCTGTATAGATATGTCAGAAGTGTAGCAGATGAAATCATTTTGCAAGGAGATATAGGCTTAACTCTTTCTTTGTGGTCTCTGTTGTTCTTCACACCACCTCCTTTCTGGGAAGAAGATATGTTCACAAAATATTGGCTAAGGAAACTGAAGATAATCCCTTTTACAGGATGCTCCATATGGCAGTAGGGAGAAATCAATTATCCTAAGCCTTTGTTCCTCCCCAATAAAAGAAAAAATGCAATTTGAAATATCTGGTGGGTATAGCATCTTCCAAATGGTAGAAAGTAATGTCAAGCCTCTCAATGAATGTCAAAATGTTAACATGAAAGCAAGCTGGTTATCTGTGTTCTACCTGTGTGTCTCTCAGATCTGCTCTCTGATACAAAGGCTATAATTGCCGCCTACCTTCCCAGTACATTTGAGTAAATTGCACATACACACTGGCATTGGGGAGTACCCGCACCATAAGTGTGTCAGAAAACCTAAAAGGGTATGGCTGCCTTAGTTACTCTGACATTTCTGACCGTATACAAAACCCGATATTACTAAACCAGCGGGGAGGCAGGCGGACTGCATTTAAAGAGTTAAACAAGCATACATATAGAGCTTCAGATTGCTCAGGGAAGCTATTAAAGTAGACCAAGCTCTTGTTGAATGAGCAATCGTTTTCAAAAATGCATGTATCGATGGCATCACCATAGTACAATCTGATGCAAAACGAAGCTCAGCTAGCTATTCTTCATGATAAAACAGCTCCACCTTTAATTCTTTCCCCAAAGTCTTGCAAAAATCTAAGACACTTCCAGAAATGTTCATTCTTGCCCAAATAAAATAAAAGTAGTCTCTGATCACTCAACAGCATAATTTTTTGACTTGGGAACAACATTGGCAGATTGACGATTTAATGTAAAAAACCCCAAAGCATATGTAAAACTCAAGTTGTCAGAGGGCTTTGACGCATGAAAAGGTTACCATGCATCAGCTGCTCTGTCGTTTAGTCGCTGTGCATTCTTTTACTCTGTAACGAGTGCTCAACGTGAGATAATTTAAGGCAGGCACAGAAATACCACGGTGTAGCTTAAAAGCCTATATAGACCTACCAATAGCATCACAAGACATGGTATTTATGCCTCTAGTTAAATGGTTTGCATATCTGCATAAATTCCATCCATCTATCCATATTGCAGGTGCACCCACACCTGCCTGGGAAATCACATATCCCTCACTCAGAGTAGGATAATTTACCATACTGTTGGTATATGCTGCTATTTGCAGAACTGTGCACACAGTTACCATTGTGCAGCTCATGGACAATAACTTGTTCGTGTGCCAAAAATCAGGACTACTTTATTCTTGAGGAAATGCGTGTATGGTAGTCTGCCATTAAAACTTGTAATTTTGTACTGATCCTAGTGAGGCAAAGAGGAAACATTTTTCTGAAAACATTGTTCTGGAGTTGATACAGAAGGCAGTGGCTTAAGTTTCTAAAGTATTTTGTTATTTATATTTTTCACCATAAAATCAACATTCATTTATTATTAAAAGCAGCAAAAACGTTTATTTGGCAGTTATTAAAGACAGATGGAAGAACGTTTAAAATTTCAGTTTTCCACCAAAGGAGCATCCTTCCAAGATTTCATTGTATTATAGGATATTTTTCTACAGGAAACTATTTCCAAAAGCCATTTCTGCTTTCTCATTAAATTTTGATAATTTCTGAAAGTTTCATTGTCTCTACTGTTTATTAAATTAATTATGAGTTAGTACAGCGTATGAAAACACTGACATGAACATACAACATTTAATATAATAACATATCTAAATACAATATTGTGATATATTGTCTATGTCAAAATATGTTTTTCATATGATGAAAAAGAAAAATGTCAGAATTTCAAAGTCACTGGCTTTAAAAATTTTCTTTCACAGGAAATTTAGAGCTTTTTGCTTTTCAATATAATGTCAAGTATTTTTAAAAATATTGCAACTTCCTGTTTCTAACCGAGTTTAGCAGATGATAATTTAGACTTTCATGGCATTATAATATATACTTTCCTGGACAATACAGTGCACCAGACAAAACCACCAGCTACAACAAACTCATCCATACGTGCTGGTACAAGAGGCTGGAATTTTCACTCCCAGCCAAGGGGCTTAATAAAATACAGACCTCTGATGGACCTGGTGTCCCGAATAAAAGCTTAAGGACATATCACTAATGTGTCAGTTTGAAATCTTGTTTCACTGGGGCTAGATAATGAAAAAAAAGTACTGCTGTCCACTGTAAGAGAAGGAAAACACCAATTCCAAACCAAGGAGGAGGGAGATTTCTTTGCCTTGCCAGCCCACCTGGATATAACAGGAATGATCAGACTGCATCTCTTGAATGACATGAAGCTATCACGCAGCTCCAATGCATCTCTCCTGTCAGAACCATGCCTCATGACAAGGGCTATGCTGAGCTGGAAATTGCAGAGTAATGCATATGGCAAACTGTGAGAAGTGAGCCAGCAAGGGCTGCAAAGGTCAATATTGCTCAGTTTTGGACCCCATCTGACAACCTTGACCTGTGCTATCCTGAAGTGAAAAGGTGGGAACATGGGCAGCTTCATGTTCTGTAGCTTGCAGACATACTTTTTAGCACAAGGGTTGCTATGGAGAGAAAGATTGGACATCTCGGCACTAGGAGGAGGATCTCCTCTAGAAGCGAAAAGATTACGATACATACCGTCTGCCATCTCCCTTATAAAAGCATGGTAAATAGACATCCACAAAGACTTATTGCAACGTCATCATCTAGATCAAGAATTAAGGATTCAAGCTGGTAGAGTGAAGATAGAAGAAGGTGAGATGACTATTGACAATACTTATTTCTATCAGCTGAAAAATAAATACAATGAATCCTGTTCTGGCTACTCTTTTCTTCATTCTATTGCCATGGCAGCTCCCCACTTTAGGCAAGGTGTTCCTCATAGGTAAACAAAAGAAGTGCAATTACTTCTTAATTATTCTTTCTAGGAAAACCTAGTTACACAAGCAACTTGTAAAGATGTTAAGATTTTCTGTCTAAAATTAAAATTGTCCTGAATTTATGCAAAGCTCTCCCCTCAAATAAATGTTTCGAGTGATGTGAAGATTCAGAAAATGCTTCAACAGCAATAACTGGGATGGACGCTGTGTTGTAATAATTTGGATACACTTGACTAATGCAGTTATTCGCAATGAGGTTGGCACAGTGCCCAAAGCATTGAGCAAACAAATACAGCAAGACATTCAGTTTAGCGTCTTCCATTACTGCGTTGAGATCTTTGTTCGGTCCAGGGGTGTTGTGGATGCTATAGCATACTCTATCATCAAAAATTGCTAAAATATATTTATATTTCTTTGTTAAATTCACCAGTGTGTTTTATGTAAAAAATGCTGGTGAGGCACAAGCATTTTTAATCAAATTAGTATGCAACATAAGGCAGCTGTGTATTCAAATGGGTTTTTAAGCAATTTGGTTGTTTTCTTTATAATAACAGGAAAGAACATTTTGATTTTGAAGGTGACAGAGGCAATATTACCAGAATTAAACAATCTGAATTAGCTTTTTCATGAAATGTAATATGTTTTATGCTTTTAGATGGGATGCTCCACTGCTTTCAGATGAGCCTTTCACTGTCACAGTCAATGGCCAGGAACAGAATAAGCTCTGGAGGTAGGATTATCCTCAAATTTAATTTTTTTTAGAAGGAGCTAATGGCAAACGTTTCTAGCGAACTTTAGGTGCATCTACGTTATAACTAGAGAACCAAGACAGGATATTAAAAGAAAAGATAAGTACGAAATTAGTAAACAAAGTTTGACATTTTGCTTAGCTTGAATTTGATGTCTGAAATGAATATAATCTCTACAAAGCTTGTATATATATACTATTATATAGTATATACTTTTGTTTTCAGATACACATAGGAAGAAAATAATAGAAATCATTTACATGTATAATATGGTGACAAAGAAACATATCTTCCAAACATTTACATACTAGCTTGTGTAACATGATAGAGATTTCTGCAAGGAGTGGATGTGAATTTGTTTTTATTATATCTCAGGATAAGGAAGTTTTCCTCTGTTCTATAAAACTGCAGTTTGAATCAGATCCACAAAGGACTCTAGTTCACTAATACTGTAAATAATAATCCTCTGGAAAATAACATAGAGAGTCAATATTTTATATCATACATTGACTTTGGGGTCAAGTGTACTGAGTATACAAGTACAAAATACTTTTTTTCTTAATTGTCACCAGCAACGGTTGTTCAGCAAAGTAGGCTGGATTCTTTCTATCTGACACTTCATAACAACCCTCCTAGGTCCCCTGAGGGTTTTCCAGTTGTACCTGTGCAAATCCACTTCTTTAGAGAAGTCCACACAGAGGTATCTGTGTATGCTCTATATTATTCTCATGTACTCAGCTGGCCTAAGGAAAGCAGAGCAGGGAGATGGGGAGTGACAAAGGAGAATGTAGGATGCCTACAGAGCATATTTGGTGTACCTAAGACCTGGGTGTAGTGAACTATTAGAGTAGCATAACTCTATACAATTCCTGACATATGCCTTGCAGTAGAATGAAAACTTGGGGACAGAATTACCAGTAGGATGGAATTATTTTCAGCACTGTTTTAAAGTAACTAGACTGGACTTTGCACTGAAATGATACGGTGTTTACAGCCATTTAAGGCCAAGAGATTTAAAAAGCTACTCCTTGGTTTAGGAACCTCTTCTAGAGTGCCACATACCACTTCTCTGCCCTGAGTTTTCCCTAGGCTTGTGGCAGCTGCGTGCCCTCTGAAGGCTGTATATGAGACGCAAGGACCCAGAAAGGTGGTTCTCTCTCAGAGTGGTCTCTGGGAAGCATCTCCCAACTTTGCCAAGAGTAGTGAAAAAGCTCATAGATCTAAAAACATGTTTTGCAAGTTATGCAGCTTTAATGAAGTCACACATTCATGGTCACAGAATAATCCTTTGTATAAGTCTTATTTTAGACTATGTAATCTTGAGATTTCAATTCACACTTTTTTTAATTATAGTGGATAACTGCCTTCTATGCCTGCCACAGAATGAGAGAGACAGTAAGAGGTTTGATGCCTGGCTGTGTCACTTTGTTCCTAGAAGTAACCCAGAAAGGAGCATTGCTGGGATCCCAGTATGCAGAGGAAACACAAGAGTCATAGGGCACCATCGGGAGTGCTGGGAAAGGAGACTGCTTGGGTGGATGACAAAAAGTAGTCATTATTTCAGTGGATGTGGAGGAAGATGCACATCCAAGATGACATTTCAAGAAGGCAAATTTTTCTTAGAGTCTTTGTTGCTGTCTTTGTACAGCCATTTTGAGAACCTTAGAAATGGAGAAACACACATTTGGAATCAATTAAAGCAAACAAGTGGGATGATAGAGCGATCAACACTAGACTTCTCAATAGAAGAACAAGAGGAATGACTTGTATTATCTGCTGGTTCACTAATGCAGAAATCAGATTGCTATTGTTTAAAATGATGCTTGGGTTTCTTTCTGATGTGTTACTTCAGCCAATTTGCTCTCATTGGCTGAAGGAAGTTAGACATGCATCCCTGACACCAGAAAGGTACATACCATCCATATCACCATGCTCATAATTACAAAAAAAATTTCTGAAGGCAACCTTTGAAATACAAGAAAAAAGCTTCTTAAGGGTAAGCAACAGGCCATAACTAGATAGCCTTTCTTATAATTCTATGATTTCCAAGAACTGAGATAAAGAGTCTGGCAATATAAGATCTGTAATCACCTAGAAATAGCGGTAGAGTATTCTGCAATATGTCAAGACAAAAAGAATTATTCAGAAAACTTCAGGCCATTAGTGTTAGCCAGAATTCTTTTGCAAGAATATTACTAGAAATAATGATATGGGACAAGATTACAAGACATTTAGAAATGGGTGATTTAGTTAGGGGCAGACAGCATATATTCACTAAAGGTAAATTATGTTTGACAAACTAGCTTGAATCTGATTATTTTAATGTTCTGTTGTTGAAGGAATGAATTAATGTCTGCAATTTATCTGATTTTCAAAACTATATTTGATATTTGCCATGAAAGAGACCTAGTTTACAAAAGGGGAATTTCAGGCAGTTATTCAAATAGAGTGAAAATTATCTCAGGAAAATGAAAGAGCATGTCAATTAACAATAACACTTCAGGTGGAAAAACGTATACAATCAGCAGTCAATAAGCACCACTTTACTTGACCTATTACACAAATTGCAGTGAAATCAATGTCAAGAATGGCTAGATTTAGTGGTAAAACATATTAGGACTAACAAAATTACATCGGGTTACTGGGAAATGGATAGTAAAGCTGCATCAACACAGTTTATCTCTGGAAATCAGAACAATTCTGGTGCCTTTTCATACTATAATTCCTCATTCCCACCCTCTTTTTTGCATTCAGTCATTCACTCTTCAGTTCAGCAAATCCTTTTCAGAAACTGTGAATACTCTTTTTTTTAAAAGGGCTAGATAACTTTAAGATATATATATGATGCATTTATTCCAACAGATCCCAAAACCTGGATTTATCTCTAGTGATTTGCAGGGATTCATACCTGAGAGCATGAATCAATGTGCTACAGCTGCTCCCTAGAGAAGTGAATTTCTAGCCTAGGTCATTGTTTCATTTCTGTCTTTGTTTTGTGGCAAGAACACATCACACTCCTATCTTACAGCCCTCTTCAATCAGGGCATTAGATATAATTCCTTCAGTCAAGCAAGGAAAAGTAGTTTGCCTTAGATTCTTTTGGTTTAACTTCTAATAAAATATTTATCTTAATACAACCCTAAAATTCTTCAGGGAGCACTCAGACTCAGCTCTAAGATTATGTGTTTTAGGACAAATTGACATATATTTTAATCCCATATTAACTTTATAACCAAGACACGTAAAGAGATCTTTGCATCTTCTTTCAGGATTGATGGAAATTATACTTTTTGAGTGTACTTGGTAGGTCAGATTGAAAATTTCTACCAACTTTGCTCTACGGAAAAGGCGATATAAGTGCTATTTAAAAAAGAGGTATGAGAGAGACTATGTGAAGTTTCAGCTGCACAGCAGTGTGTGAAGGTATCAGCCAGAGTGGCGATGATTCCAGCATCGACCCGATGCCCAGCAGTGCATCCCTCACTTGTCTTGTGCAGGGGACATGCAGGCAAGTGAGTTGGCAAAGCTGTCATTTAGGGTGTAGATGTGGCTGCAGGTAAACCTGGTTTGCCAGGTTAGTGTTCTGCCATATCAGCTCTCCAAGCTGGTACCCAGTGCAGGCAGCACACCAGCTCGAGGGAGGAGCCAGACTGCAGCTGCAATAATTTAGATTTGCTGAAGTTGTCATGGAACTGTGCTCTGAATGGCCCCATGAAAGGTGGCTACTATTTACACTTAGGAGTATCTTCAGTGGGCCACTTGTGGTGGACTTCTGCATCCTCCCTCAGTCCTTTCTGACCTCAGATGCGTGTTGCCACTTCCCCTGTCCCTCACCTCAGTTTGCCTAAGGAGCTGGGGATCACTCACTCCAAAACGATTGCCACAACAGAGTGGCTCACTGCCATCATGTCTGATTTCAACCAAGAAGGAGCAATAGGCTACAAATAACTTAATTGTTTATATGTCAGTATGTTTTTTTAATTTGAAGGTTGACACGGCATGTCAGGTTGACTGAAAGTTATATCCTTGCTGAAAAATGTCAAATAGACACCAAGGGGAGATGCAAGAGTTTCACCTCATTGAAGCAAAGGGTTGTTTACTAATGAGTTAAGTATACAAGGTAACTTCTGGGTACAGAAAGAAGCTTTATTCTAATAAAGCTTCACTTATTCTCCTGGGTCATATGTTCTGCTAGTTTCAAGGAAAAGATTAAATCCATCTAGACCTCCTAGAAGTTTTGAAAGATGAGAGTGACTCTATCATGTAAGGTAGTACACTAAGAGACAGGAACATTCACAAAATCTAAAACCTGACAAACACCTTATTCAGAGGGAAGCAGAAAGCTAGTTGAAGATGGGAATTGACATATATTTGCAGCATACATAGAGTAAATGTAGTTTTTCTTTTATTCTTAGTTAACATTATTTGTACCTGTGTTGTCATTTTTTTATATTCTGAATGAGTGCTCTTACTTACAGACTCAATCTAATTTCAGACAAGAAAAATTTAAAGGAACTGGGCAAAAGTGCTCTTCACTGAAGGGGGAGTGACACTACAAACCAGGCCTCTGGGACACCTTAACAAGTGTTCCACTATCCCACCACATCCTCACTGTATCCACAGTGTAAGGAAAAAGCTTCCATCTGTACTACGCAGGCCAGGTAGGAACAGGAGTACCAGAAGAAGCAGGAGTGACTTGCAGTGACTGCCGGCAGCCTTGGAAGTCCCCTGACATGCAGTAATATAAAGGGGTAAAAGCCTGAACCCTGAAAATTATGGAAGCACTGCACGCCAGGGTTAAGGGTCCTCAAGAAGTGGAAGACTCAAATTCACATTCTCACTGTCTCATTTAGAGCAGAGATTTGAAAGAAGACGTCATACCTTTCAGTAGCATGCCCAGATTTGGGACCTACATTATTCTGCTACCTACAGTAGCATTCCCAGATCTAGGACCTACCTTCAGCATCACTAATGAAACTACTTCTTTTAGCATAATTTACTCAAAAATTTCTTTCAGAGCAAGGTTCTACTGTTAGATGAACACCTTAATGACTATTTCATCCTTTTTGTCTCCTTCAAAACTAATTATTCACAGTGTGTGACAATACAGTGAGAAATTGAGACAGACTTGGCCAAGGATAATTTGTAACCTGGTCATTCAGGCAGGTGTTCTTAGGAAAGGAGGGAATTTTATTTCCAATCATATTAACAGGATACTTGAACCTGGGAGGATACTGAGCATCTGAATTACTGATATTTAAGTGGGGAAGTCCTCCATCTCCCCTTGCTGAAAAATATCAAATGCCCTCTCTAGATCTACCCATTGGTTTCTGAATATCTTTTGCTTTTAATCAAAACAAACACACTGATAATTTTCAGAAACTAAACTTTTGGTTTCTCCAACCTACAACTTTTTTTTTTCCTTTGTCCCGAATTCTGAAGATCTTAGTTTTAGATTATCCTGAAACAAATTTGAAAAATTCTTGGTATTTGTTTCTAACTAAAAATTGACTTGCACAGCTCTGCTATACCCTTTGGCAGCATAGCTGGATTACAAAAGAATGCCCAAATCTTTTCTAGCATAATCTTTTATTCCAGCCTCTTCTACAGTTTACTTACTTGTAAATAATTACAGTTAATGTAATGTAATAGTGCAGCTGACTCACTAATGCTGCAGTCCAGACACTTTAACCTCAGAGATACCATCATTAGATACTACTTTTAAATTTCCCAGGGGAGCAGAAACACAGTTCCTAGCATGGTAAATAATTGCCAGTGCCAAAGCCTGCTAAAATTGAAGAGGAATTTGACTCACTGTCACTAGGACACAGTAGAGGAATCAGAACAGCATGATAGGTCCCCTCATTCCCACCAGACATTGTTTTACTGACAGGAATCAATATCAGCAATACTGGTAATTTTATATTTTTCTTCTGTGGACCCATCCTAACTGTCTTCTGCTTCAAGCTTTTATTGTTCTTGGGAGACATCAGTACTTGGATACTTTGGCAGAAGTCTCTCTAGCAAAGGCTTGAACTGGTTCTGCACTGGCAACGGCAGCACATCAAGCTCCTCTTTGCTTTTCTGCCACTTCAAAATCAGGGGTTTTGGGCACCTTTCAGATCACTTTGTTCTCTAGATCTGTGATTTTATATTTTATTGGCCCATCACATTTTAAAAATAATGCTTAAAAGATCTTAGTGGCTACTCTTACACATGGTAAGAAAAGCACTGTCAGTAAATGGTTGACTGGGAGACCAAAACACGATGAACTCCTTCCTGTTTTTATACCTTTTCTACTTGTTTTCTTAGGTCTGGGATTTTCATCAGAAAGCTGAGGAGGCACATATGATAAAAAAAATTTTCTTTTCATCTATTCCTTCCAGACAAATCTAGATGCTCTTACTGTGTGCCCCCCAGCTTGTTAATGTAATGCCTTCCAAGAGCTATTGCCTTGGCTCCTTGTTATTGTCAAGGGAACCCCCCCTGATTCTGCCATTCTTCCTATGGAGAATGATTTGTTTGAATCTCAATATTAATAATTTCAAGACTGCTGGGACAGCAGAATGGCATATCTGCTCTTAGTATGTTCTCTTCTCAATTCCATGGATGCTTGCAATAGTGGGAGGTTAAATGTCTAACAGGGATAAGAAGCTGCCCATCAACATCACTGAGCTATTCTTGCACAGTCTGTGGCAGGCCTTCATTTTTATGCTCAGATGTGAAGCTGAACAGCTCTTAATGAACAATAGTGATAATATTATCTCCAAAACAGGCTCTGGTTGGTGATACACAATGAAGGTGTATCACTCTGAAGTGGAGCACTGAATGCCAGAACAAATTCATGTATGGCATATACTAAAAGAGTCTAATCCATTTAGCTAATCTTTGTTGTGAGATAGGTCTGTTCCACAGGATCTTGACCCTTGTTGTCATAATGCTAATGAGGCCTTCAACCAAATCTGTATTAGGCTATTTTCTGTATCTTTGTGAAAATGACTGATTTGGAAAGCTAATGTGATTCACACCGTGCATCAGTTTCTTTCCACACTGTGTTTCAAAGGATAAAGTGATTCTGCTTTCTCACTCCAAATTTCTATTTAAGCCATCTCTCCTTTTTAAAGTTAATCTTAAGATTAGTCATTAACATGTGTGGTAGCCATAAGTGCTGTCATAATATTTATTTTACTTTTAATTAATTAAATTAATAATTTTCATAATATTTCTTATCCTCAACACGTAAGATGGTAATTCTACCTGTTTTTCTTACAAGAAGAGATATTATCTATGTGGACAAACTTGAACAAAAAAAGACTGCTGACAGCTATAATAGTTTCCTTGAGATGGTTGCTTACATAGAATTACATTATCCATATACATTTCTTCTTTTATGAGTCCTCTAGTAAATGAATTAGATAATTTAAATTATAGAGTGCATAGTAGGATTGGAGCTGTCCAGCACATTATTGGAAATTTTTTTTCCCATTCTGAATTGAAAGAAAATGCAAAAAAACCTTTTTTGTGAAACCAAAAGCTTGGAATACCTTTTTTTTTTCCCCTCAGAAATACCAACATATAGTATTTCTGTGATGAAACATATTCCCTGAGATCTCTGGTAGATTCAAGGGTTATAACAGTTTCATAAGTGATCTAAATTTGTGTGAAGTAATGAAAACTGAAAAGAATAATGATTGTTAGAACAAAAAGGTGTTATGACATTTAGACTTCCCATCTCTATGACAATTTAATGTGTCACTCAATAAATCTGGACTCCTGGCATGCCATAGGTCTTTCCCAACTATCTTTATGACTATCAGGCAGATTGCTGTCCTCAAACTCCTCAAATACTATGTCTGCCACAATCTGCCTTACTGGGACAAGTGTCCTTGGGAGTTACCCAAACTGCAGAGAGAGGTTTGACTTAAAAACCACAAGCTGGTTGCCTCAGTTCCATGGGCTACAGCTAGTAAAGCCCTGGTTCCAGTAGAGGTTCTGGAGCTGTATCTTCACATGACTGGTTCAGAGTATGCATAAATACACACGGACGTCCAACACAGTCAGTTGAGAATTGTTTTGTCAAACTTTTTCCAGCTAATTCTAGCTGAGACCATTCTTGCTGATGTATGCTATTTTAATCCTTTCTGAGCAGAAAGGTATAAGAAGGTGTAATACAAAGTTTCTACCAGTTTCTAGAATAACAGTTTGCATAACAAGGCGCATTAATCTTATATGTTAAACTATTAAGAATTTTTTCGTTTTTCAAGCGTACAAGCATGTGAAATGTAGGCCTAATAAGACTTTAACATAAGTACCCCTAGTAAGGCATTTGGTATGAGTTACAGTGTAGGTGTGCTTTATAATCCTGAAAGATTCTAATAACTTTGTTTATGAGCTAAAAAGGAAAGCAAAAGTATGATTTTTATTAATTTAGAGCATTTTGTTGGTTGTTTGCTGCAAGTTTTTTTGGTCAGTTATTAAATGCTAAGTCAAGCTATTTTGACACCAAATATTTTTATAAAGTATTTGCAAGATTAAGCTATAACGCTGTGACCTTAATGATGCTCTTAATGTAAGTTTGAAGTAAATGTGAATGAACGTGAATTTATATAGCTAATAAGAATGTAAATCTCAAACTATTAATCCATGTGGTTAAAAATGAACATGTAAAGTAGATAAGATATGGATATCTTTTGAACGTTTCCTCAGGAAGTTGTTTACTACTCTGCAACCATTCAACCTGGCTACTTTACATGTAAATAAGAGAAAGAAACTAAAAACTTCAAAGAAAAAAAAAGGGAGGGGGGAGTTGAATTTAATAATGGAAGCTATTCTGCCTGTTGATTCTGCCCTTTCTAATTAAATAAATTTGTGACACAGTAATAATTCTAACATCTCTGTAAAGTGTTACAGAACAAACCAGTGTTATATTAGGGGCAAGTCAGCACACATATGTAGATTTTCCAGTACAAAAATCTCAGAACTGTGGGATCAGGGTAAAGTTTACTTCCTAAGCCAAGTGTATTGTAAAACTTGCCCAAAGCTAAGTCTCCTAGTTAAACAGTATTTTCATGGATACATGAAACAAGACAGAAGATCACACCTACCAGCTGACTGAGGAGTGATCAGCCTCAGACCAGATCTTTCTTGCAGTGTGTGCATACAAGCATATTAATGTCTGTGTACATGTTAGAAGGAATCGTCTAGTAGAAGTGCTAACAACGTCCATCTCTTTCTACTTTGATTAGTAAAAAAAGAGGTGCTACCCTAGTCTGTCTTCTCCTATTCTGTTCGGCCTGTGCTGAAGAGAGTCTGGAAGAAGCATATGGATGTGGGGGGAAAAAAGAACACAATTACATTCTTTTTAATTAAAGGTAGAATCTATTAGGAAATAATGAAAAAGAAGGTTGTGCTTTAAGGTAAAAAGCTGCTAGTGGAAGAACTGAGCTCACACAAGTTTCTTTGATCTTGTGTCTCTAAGTGAAGTTGCTGATATGCAGCAATTCAACACATGAAAAAACCCTCTACTGATTAAATTATTTGATGTTTTAAGACATATAATTTTTTTTAATTGCCTGATACCTTTAAACTCTAAAGCTGACATCACAACCTCCTTAGCATCAACTCCTGTCAATATAGCTCTGGAGGAATATTTGATCTATAGTCAAAGTTTCTGGCTTTGTGAAATCAAGGTCTGTGCATAATGGCATTGCCATCCATGACCCCCTATTTAAAGACTGTCTACTATAGGAAACCTGAGCCATTACAACTACTTGGAATATTCTGATTCATCTTGCTTGTCTTGATATCATAGGTGGTACCAAGGCAGAAAAGGTGGCAAGTATGCTGAAAACACCTATGAACATACAGGAAAAAAAGCATCTTTTCTCATCTTTTCTCTTCAGGCATTAGAGAATACTCAATTTTAAACATAAATGCCTAAATGAATTATCAAATTTCTATATTTCTTTTAGAAAAAACCAAAGAGATTTCACTTCCTGTAACGGGACATCTTCTGGAAGACTGTAGGATCTTACTAACACTGAAGTTCTACAGACATCATGGTGTTCTGGGACTGCTTCTGTCCTATGCAACAAAACTGTAAGCTAACTAGCCACTGATATGGCTGATGCATATGGAAAGGAGACTGACTTCTCTATAAATTATCTCAATAACTTCCTTTTGCTATCAAACTAATAATTTGATTTGGCTGCCTGTTGTATTAATTTTCTGATCGAGTCATTTGAACTTATTGAGTTATTGATTCAAATTTAATTATAACATTAACTCGATGTTTACATTGTTTAAATATAATTAGCTCAAAGAAAGTTTAGTAAATTTGCATAATAAAAAGCTTGCTGAAGATACATTTTTTCCCTCATGTTTTCATATGAAACTGGCTATTCTGTCAATTTATCGTAATGTCAAATTCTAAAGGCAGAAAGAACCTCAGTTAAAAATACTGGAAATGACACATTTTTGCTTACTAGCTACTATCTAGTCTTGTTATACTGGCAAAAAACAAATGTTGGCTCCATTACCCATTTCTGTTCCTAATCAAAACAGCTCTGAAAGATGGTTAAACATTTAATTTAAAAACAGATAACAATTATGATATTTATTCTATGAGAATTTTTATTTCTTTCACACTGAATCCTTGACATTATTTTTCATTTAAGATTTGTAAGGAAATGAGAATGGGGGGCCATATTTTGCTGTAATAGTATCCATGCTTTCACTATTAGTCTTGTGAAGACATAAAGCAATCCAAGATCTCCCGATAAGTGAACTGACTAAGCAAAAACACAATTTAGAGCCAGAAATTATTTTTTTGTTTATATGAGAACAGTATTCTTTTCAGTTAGGTCAATGAATGGGAACAACAAAATCAGAAGCAATTAATTGCCTAAACCAACATGTGTCCATTGTCAGATTTACTTTATATTTTATTTGGTCTTTCTAAACAACAGGGACATTCTTTTCAAAACAATTATATCCCAGATAAGCAATATACTAAAGGCAGAAATATCCAAGAGGGCTCAGAGTCAGATACATGCATGAGAAAGACATGAAAATATGTTCTCTATAAAAGCATAAAAGAACTTCACTTGACTTGCATGACTTTTTGTATCAAGCATGCTACAGCAGTCTTTTGATTCTAATATGAAACTATAGTAAGGATCATTGCACTAATGCATGAGGATTTGTGATAATGTTGCAGAAATTTTACTGTCAAAACTGAACTGCAGTGTAATGACTTTTGTTATCATGGTTTCTAATAACTATTCAGCATGAATTGACCCTACATATGTTTTACTGCAATAATATGTCAGTTATCCAGAAAGTAAAAAAACCCCAGAAATCAATAGAGCCCCTCCCCCCAAACTCTTACGATAATGTGGCCACGTGAAGATAGCAGATCATGAATACAAGAATGAATATTTTACTTGCATTTTAAAGCAATTATAATTTGCACGGAGACTATTTTTAAATAGAAGTTATATGAACGAAAACAATTACTAAAGTCTTGTAAGACTGTACCACTTGCAGTGTTAAGGACAGATTCAAGTAAATATTCAAATGACATCTCATACCTCTCTATTCAGGAATCAACTCTAATTTCATTATGAGAACAAATGCCGATGTCTACAGTACAATCATTGACATGTTAGTGCAATACATTGGAAGTATCAAATTTTACTCATGGAATAGATATTCTAATAGCTATGATATGGATATGGTAAAGATATATTCTAATATCTATGAAAGATATGGTAAATAATTACATTTGGTTTTCATGCACAATCATATTCCTGGTGCTAATATACTAGCCATCAAGATTTCCAGAAGAAACTGCTGTTACATATTTGCAGGGCAGAAGCTGTATTAGGCAACATTTCGTTACTGAAAGTCTACCACATAAAGACAAACCTACAAATTTTCTACACACAAGATTCTCCCACATCAAAATATGCACAAATAATCTATCATTATAAAAAAAAAATCTAACTTCCCTCAAAACCAAATATTTAGGGAAAATATTAAGTACTAAATAGCATGTGTTTAAAGATAATGTCAGATCCACCAGTGTTTGTTCCAATGTCATCTAGAAAAGATGGAAATGTGGGATTCATGCTATAATGAAGCTAGCACATCCAACATGACAGACATGCCACTGGTTAGTGGAAGATATATACAAGGGAAACCAAATTAAAGAATGTCTTTGTGGAGGGAAGCGTCTTTCTCAAAGAGAGTAAACTAACAGACAATAAGAGTATCAGACTGCACTGATATTTGATCAAATCAAACATTAGGATAAATACAAATGCTTTGTGGTAGTGATTATATATGTAATAAAGTACCTTTGCAGACAGAAAAAATATTTTATTTTTTGTTAATTAAACTAAATTTTATGTATTTATGGTCTGACCAGCAGCTATCCAAAAATACCATACTTTTTAAAAATATAAAATTAATTAGGTAAGCAAAACATAATCTCGAAGTCATATAGCCATTACATCTCTACGGTCATTTGAAATCTCTACAAAATACTGTCTAGAGATAGGATTACAAATTAACATTAGCAGATTTTAGAGTCTTTGGCACACAATAAGAATATGGCTTAAAAACCTTCAAATGCTTGAATGTGATTTAAAAAATTATACCAAGTCAAAGGAACATAATGGTAGCTCAGAATTTTTTAAATATCTGCATTTAGGAGTTTAGTTTACAGACACACTAGAGTGAATATCCCCCTTTAAGCTTAACTTGCTTGTTTTTCATAACACAAAAAACGATGACTCCAAACACTCTTGCAGAGAAAAGTAATATTGAAAAACTGAACATCAGCACTGTAAATATGAATGAAGCCAGAAAAGGTTTCTCACATGCGTGATGTTGTGCTTATACATGCCACAACACATTTCTGAAATGCTTCTCTCTAAGAACCAAGGTCTTCTGGTTTATACCAGAAGCAGGGAAAATATCTGAGGTTACAATTTGACAAATAGACTTTTAATGGAACATATACACCATAAAATTAATAAAAACTTACTGTGGCTTTTCTTTTTTTAAAATTTTGATGAAAACAATGAATCATCACCCCTTACATTTGTCATATTATGTATTCCTTTCTACTTCACAGAAAGTTTATTCTCTATTTAGATCACTTAACCTAAGTTCCTCCCTTCACAGGACACTACTGACAATCAAGAGTGTTTCTCTTCTGACCACCCACTTCTGTCATTTTTCTGTTTATAGAGTTTTTGCCTTCCCTGTACGTTCTCTGGTACTTCCTTTGGCATCCACTCTTCCCTACATAGATTTCCTTCCTTTATTCTATGAAGTTTCCTCCTCTTGTCCTTATCCCTTCCCCTTCCCCGGCCCCCCCTTCCCTCTCTGTTCTTCAGGATAATTCTCACTCTTCTCCACAGAGTCTCCTGGGACTCTTTTTTTAATCTCTTCTGGTTTCTGATCCTTGAGAGTTCACTGGAATCACTTTTTGTAACATCTTACACAAAAAACAACTTTAGAAACTTCAACTCTTCTTAGTTAAAGCTGAGATCCTTACTTGGCTTTTTGATTTCAGAAGCTTAACAAAAACATAAAATCTCATGAAATTAGTTAGAATTGAAGAATTTATAATATAATCATGGCACAGAGTTAAGAAGACAAAAGCAGAAGTAGAATTATACACACGCACATGAAAACATCATACTACCAGTGCTACAGAGTAACTCTTCATTAATCACAGGAATTTATGAAAGCAAGGATGCTTTTCTCATTCACAGTAAACCTGAAACTTGCATGTGTGTTATCTGTCAGGCTACCTACCACCTGTTATAGCATGCTAGGCTTTCCATAAATATCCAGAGGAAAAGTTACCAACATCCAGAAAATGTCAGCGGGGAAGGAAATCCTCTTCTCATCCACCTCATATGTATAGCAATAGGAAGAAAACACTCATCTCCTCCCAAGAGCATGCCTTTGCATTCCCTCTGCAGAAGAAGGTATTATGCTTTTTATGGGCACAGCCCCTCTACTCAGCAATGTATATCCCCTCCACTCAATAAGGGCACCTTCCTTAGTGCAAAGAAGCTTATAAAGTCATGACAAAACACTTCACCTTACCAAAGCATTATTTCACCTATCATCAAGATGGAGCCTTTTCTGGGGCTGAACAAAGCAGCTACTTAGGATCCCAAGGCATACGTACTTCATTAGTTACAGCAGTTACTATAGCCAGTTAAAATTATGGGGGAAAAAAAAAAAAAGCAATTTGCCTTTTACATTAGTATTTGTAAAAATTGGTTTCTAATTTTGAGTAATTGTATATATAGGGGAGAAAGTTCTCAGGATTTAGGGAAGGATGAACACACTTTCTTCTTCTTGAATGTTCATGTCACTGTAATGCATATATATAGCACAGCACCTAGAAAAATCATTACTTTGACACTCCTCCAGAATTGATTTTCTGTTGCAGTTCTAAATTGCTTATTAGCAAAAACCTAAGAAGAAAATACAGCTTCTTTTTAGAGGAGCTGTATGTAATCAACACGTTTTTTCCTTTTGTCATAATTTCTAAATACTTTCTTTATGTGATAATGGTAGAAATATTTTGTTTTAATAGTTGGACTAGTTATTCGTTTAACAAAGTGAAGAGTTATCAAAAAGCAGATTAGATCAGTTGTCTCTGTAATCCTCAAATTAATATTGTGAATAGAATTTCTCTTCTTCATACACATACCATTGCTGAATGGCACAGAGGACTGTCAGAAATTCTAAACATTGCCATCACTAATTTCTAACACAAGCTAGGTGTATGTATTGTAATGCTGATTATAAGATCCTATAGAAGAGCAACATACTCATAACCATTTTCTTCATAAACAAGATTTTTAAAAGCCAGACAAATGATTATATAGCACTGCTGATGAAACTAGATCCTGTTGGTATTGCATTGCTATTTTGCTATATTTTACTATGTTTATTTTATTGTATTCAAATTGAGAAGGAAAAAAGCAATAATATATGCCAACTCATTTGCAATTTTCTTTGCTTCCAGACTACATCATTGAGATGCATGATAATATAATCCATACTACGTCCAGAAGAGGTAAACTGTTGAGTGGGAAATCCGTTTCACAAATATTACCAAGAACTATTAAATTCTGAGAATGTAGAAGACAGATATTCTTACATCCAAAGAAATAAAAGGTCCAGATGATAACATAACATAGATATAGTTTTCTGTAGAGAGGCTTGAAGAAAGTATGCCCAAATTCTGCATTCATAAAAAAATACTTTAAATTCTTTCTAGAATCCAGACCTTTTAAGAAAACATTTCAACACTCATGGCATTGCCTCTGCTACCATAATGACAGAACATAATTGACACTCACTTGGAGAAGAAAGATAGGCAGTCATTTCTTCTACTTTTTATGTTTTAAATCTCCAACTTGTTCTCCAAATATGGGTATTCCTAAGAATATATGACTTAAAAACAGTTTTGTTCTTGAAATATAGAAGGGCTATGTAGTTAACAAGAATATTTTGGAAAGGATTTTCTTATTTATATTTTTCAGGAACAAACTGAATACACTGAATTTTAAAATTAGAGATTAACTGAGGTGGTATATGAGGAAATAAGCAATGGATGAAGATATGGGTATAAGACATAAAATGGATTGATAAGAGTAAAGTACTAGCAAATAATCTGAATTTCACATCTACTTTATTTACTTGAAGAGTTCTACACTGTACTTTTAGAGAACAGACTAAAATATAAATATGTCAGGACCTGGTTCCTGCATAAATGACCTGAGTTAATAAAGATTCTTACCTGAAATTGTTGATGTGAACTTAAGGTCTGTAAGCATGATGACTTAAATGCATATTAATTTTCAGACATGAAGACAGGAAAGGCAAGCGAGCAATAACTTGACTAAAATATATGAACAATATTTTTTTAATTATTATAGTTGGTACTGATAGGCCTATATTTTGAGAGCTATCTATAAATACAAAGGAAAGAAACAGAAGAGACTTTTTTCTGTGAATTGGCATTACATTTCCACAACAAATTTTTACAACATCACTTGACTTGGGTTCCACAGGTTTCACTGTTATATTTTTTAAAAAAACAAAAAACAAAAAACACAACACCTATCCTTTTAAATGTAACTAATTAGTCAATAAAACTTTACACCTGGCCACTATACCTCCATCATGAAAGTTCTTCAAACTAGATTTTACCTTTTTTTCATTTTCATTTGACTGTTTTCTAAATTAAAGGCTTACAGAGTCTGACTGTAACTGTTGTAAAACTCACAATTTCCAGAAAAAGTGTTTTATGGAGAATAGTAAGGTACATTTTAATTACTGCATAATATATTTATATACAAAAATAAATACATTTCAGGTGCCAAAGTGGAATTCAAGAATAATGAATTTTGAATACCTTACATGAACTGCTCTGTAAAAATAAAAAAAATCCAGAAGTCAAGCAAAAAAATGAAAATATAAAAAGTGTGAAATAGCCAGGAAGAAAATAAGAATTCAAGTGATAGGTATTACTAGCAAGTATTCTATTGTTATTAAGTAGCTGCATTAATCAAATGAATTTCAGAGATGAGATAAATGAATCAAATGAGTGATATTAGCACTGTACCTGCTGATGATCTCTAACGGCAGCTTCCACCCTGATTCTATTGTCATAGAGCTCTGTGAGGTCTTCTTTACTGTTTAAGTAGTAGTTCTGAAAGATTTGATATTCTTGAGCTAACCACAGATTTTCTTTAATGATTTGCTCCAGAGCAGCCTAAAGAGAAAAGTATTTGATTACACTTACTGCAAAATACCTTTCTAAAAAATAAAATTATAGGTCACTTCCACATTTCCCTGACTCATTCACTTATGAACATCTGCAAAATATAGATGACAAGATTATGGTCTCAGTGAAACAAATGGAAAAACTGCAAATGAATTTCAAGTGGTTAGGATTTTGCTGAATATATTTGTACTGAAGTAAATGTTATTAATAAATGATTTGTACAGAAAATGATGTTGTAAATAGTTGCAGTAGAAACTACTAAAAGGAACATATCCTCTACCTTACTACATAAGACCTTTCTGCGTAGAAATTATCTTGTCTTAATTGCCAGAGAATACATCAAATTCTTCACCCACATTTTACTTTTCAAAACTCTAATTTTCCAATTTATTTGTAAAACTGACACAATGCAATACTCATGTATTTTCTTCATAATTTTCATGTTTCCATTTTGATTAACTTGATTTTAAAGACTAATATAATTTTTGACTCTCATAGTTTGCTACCAGGTGAAGTTGAAGTTGTCTGGAATGTATGCTTCTGAAATAGGAAATATTTCCATTCCTTTAAATCCGATTTTGACTGAACTTCCTTTGATTACAATGCATAATCTTGCAACAGCCACATAATTTTCTAAGGTATTTTATCTAGGTGACAAAGTTACAATCTGATTTAATTTATTTTTAAATTGATTTTTGACATGGAATTCTGTTTTAATTTTCATTATTTTTCCATTACAAAGCACCTGGGGGAAGGGGAGCCCAGGTAGACTTTTACCTATAGAGTTAGTAGAATATTGAAATTTCAGAGACTTTTGACATTCAGAATTTCTTTTAATTTCACAACTATAAACCAGGATGACTGATTTCCACATTTCAAAATATTCCTTCAAATATATTTTGAAATGTACATCTTTAAAATGCATTTTTAAAACACGGCTAGTGATGACAGTGCTACCCAGCAGAGAGGAGAGATGCACAAAAAAATACCCCAAGGAGCAAGCCTGAAACTTACTGTATTTACATATGTTGTTGCCTGTTGTATTTGGGAGGTATTGCTGTTAAAAATGTATGCACGTTATAAAGTGGAGTGGAGGAGAGTTTACAATTATGAGAGCGTGTAGAAGCCTAGGCCAACTAATAAAGCCCAAATGTCCATGTGATGAGTGGCTGCCCTAATCTAAGGCAATATTTTAAAGTTTTCTAATGCAAAAGTTAAGAGTCTAAAAGCTCTGCTAGGAGTAGTTTATACAAGAGGACCATTTGTAATCCCATGTGCTGTGAGTACCCTTGCAGAAACGCAGAGCTAGCAGAACAGCTAGAGCAGCTGGAGCAAACGTTGCCATCGGGTCCTCCCTGGATGAAGTCTCTCAATCCAGCAAGAGCGAGGGTAGCCCTCTGACTTGACAGTCCCAAACTGTGAGTGAAATGATACCACAGGAGGTGTGGAGCAACCACCTGTCCTAGTAGTTGCCTCACCAAAATCCAAAGAAAGGAATCACAAAAAATTTTGGTTTTATTTTTGAGAGAGGAATATTACATGTTATTCTGTTTATCTCCCTCTTGCTCTTCTCCCCTTCAACAGACTACTTTTAAAGTCAAAAGACACATGTCCAAGGTAGGAAAAATACATTCTGAGCATAAAGGAATTTAGATTAATTTTCCCAGGTCACTGGTTGAAGGTTCAAGCCAACATTTACATGTGAATCCTAAAAGAACCAGACCCTGTTGCTGCTAGTTCAAGCTCTGTTTGGAAGGGCAACATAAATACATGTTGGGAACACTTCTGAAACAACAAACGTTTTAGCCATATATTCTAGCTACAAGTTTGCCCAGAACCCAGGAGGGCTAGGGAATTTTGATAAAATTCAAACCTTGCTTTAGTATCTCCTGTGTCTCTAAAAAAATCCTGTGAATTCGTGGACTAATAACGTCTAAGTTCTTCTGGGGTCACAGTGATAATGTTGAAGAATCCATATGTTTTCTGAATCTGTTCCCAAGTGGGTAATTTAGATTCTCACCTTTTAAAGACAAAACTATCCAAGGGAAATAGCAGCATGCCTGAACAGGTTCCTAGCCATCCCTTGGAGCTACTTGAATTTTGGGAGTTCCCAAGACAGTTAGCATATTAACAATGATTTTACTCCTTTTTCTACATGATGTCTTAATCAAGATATATCCACTTTTGTATCTGTATTTATATGTAATTTCTGAAAATTTTGGCTAGAAACTTGCTGTGGTTATGCAAACAGATAAAAAAATTATTCTTGTACAGAACTGTCAGTGTCTACATCATTACAATATTAAAATGCTATGTGTCTTTCAGAAATCTCAAAGTAATAAAAAGCAAGATGTAGAATTTAGTGAAGAAGATGTGATTACCTCCTTTATTAATCTTTGGGTAGAGGTAAAACCTGTTTTTCAGGTTGATACCTTCCTTAACAAACATACAATGCTTGATGTTAAGATGTTAGCATTCAATACCTGCAAACAAGTAATGTTTTCAGCATCTCAGTACTTTCACATATGTAAGGAATATGCAAAAATGACAGAAAAATTTGCTTGTGGAATATGAACATCAATATAGTAATTTTCACCAATATAGATACCTGAGTACAAAATGAGTGAAGTCCTACTATTTTGTATCATTCAAAATGGTCCCCAGATTTTGGCAAATAACAACAACATACCAAAGAAAAGAAAATAGCCTTCTCCAGATTTTATAAGACTCAGTGGCTATGTCTATATGACCAGTTACATTAGTTGCCCAGTCCCAAAAATTGCTTCACCATATAGCTTATGTCAGCTGAGACACATGAAGTGAAATGGTTCTTTTTCTCTAATTCACTCCTCTGAAAGATGAGCTGAGGTTAAGAAAGCAAAGAGCACACAATCCTTTAAATACCTGACTGTCGCTCATTGATGTTTCTACAGAGGATCTCCCAGCATGTAGGCAAGAAAAAAGAAAGTCTTTAAGAGCATTTTATCTTTATGAAAGAGAGGAATGGTCAAACTATGACCAAACTCAGCATGCCAGAATATACAGTAGAGTATACACTACACCTCTTTCTCCTGTTCTATGAGAACAGGGTTATGAATCTCAAAACTGATCATAAGATATTTAAGTAGACAATCCTGACATTTGTTTTATCTCTGGCACTCAGACTTCTGAATTTGTAGACTTGTGAACTGATAAAAAGCACCACAATTCATGTGCTTGTTCTTTTGCTCTTCAGCAAAACTTGAATCAAAGACTTCCGGTACGTCAGTCTTTGTCTACAGATACGTTCAACTTCAAACATTCTGGAACTGACGTCTGAAATATGGGAATAAATGTTCTAAATTTCTACATTCAAATGATGTTACTTTCTTCAGTGGGAAAAAAGTATAATTCAGGGGAATTTCTTGAAGGCTCTTACGTGAAATGAAACTTGAGTTGCAGAGTAGAGAAATCAAGTGAAACTAGCAAAGGCCATACTAAAAACAAATGAAAGAAGATATTACTTTGCACTATGTGTAGTTAAGGTATGTGGATTCTTATGAATATCAAAAATGTACAGAGATTTAAAAGGGACATAGAATTTCTAGGAGGAAATATCCACTGAGGTTTATTAAATAATAATAAAAAAATTGGGCTCAAGAGATCAGAAAGTCAGGTGATTATTCTGGGGAAGTATTACAACATGCTTGCCCTGTTGTTACACTCTACCTGGACATCTGGTATCGGAGGCTAGAGGAAATTTCTACCCGATTCAGCACATATACTTTGTCCTCTTTATGTTCTCGTATTCAACACAGCAGCCTAGGAAGTGTCTCTGTTTTCCTGGAACAGCAGGAAGCTGGAACACTTTTTTGTGTGTTTGCTGAACACATTTGAAGTGTAGTTCCTGTCTGCTATAATACAAATTCATACTGAGATAATAAAATATGTGGAAGCAAGAAAAAAATAAAAACACTAAATGCCCTCCTCAAAACTATCAACAAATTGTTAGCACAATGGCTGCTGAACTAGGCAATAGGAAACCAGATGCAATGCCATGCAACACAATGATGAATTATCAGTCCAGTAGCTCAGGCCATACAGAATTTCTTGTAATAACTAAACTTCAGTCCTTTTAGGCTGCAAACAGAGATCACCACTAACCTAGCTGTGACTGTTATAGACAAGCAAGAGATACTTGCTGTATTCAGCACAGAGAAAATGTATTTCACATTATTCTGACATCCTTTTATGTACACTAATACCAATCACTTTGTGTTGCAAGTGATCCAATAATTTTTATAGTTCATGGAATCACAGAATCATAGAATGGTTTGGGTAAGAAGGGACCTTAAAGATCATCTAGTTCCAAACCCCCTGCCATGGGCAGGGACATCTTCCACTAGACCAGGTTGCTCAAAGCCCCGTCCAACCTGGCCTTGAACACTTCCAGGGATGGAGCATCCACAACTTCTCTGGGCAACCTGTTCCAGTGCCTCACTGCCCTCATAGTGAAGAATTTCTTCCTTATATCTAATCTAAATCTACCCTCCTTCAGTTTAAAGCCATTATCTGTTGTGCCATCACCACATGCCCTTGTAAAAAGTCCATCTCCAGCTTTCTTGTAGGTCCTCTTCAGGTACGGGAAGGTTGCTATAAGGTCTCCCTGGAGTCTTCTCTTCTCCAGGCTGAACAACCCCAACTCTTTCAGCTTGTCTTCATAGGAGAGGGGCTCCAGCCCTCTGATCATCTTCGTGGCCCTCCTCTGGACTTGCTCCAACAGGTCCATGTCCTTCTTATGTTCGGGGCTCCAGAGCTGAATGCAGTACTCCAGGTGGGGTCTCATGAGAGTGGAGTAGAGGGGCAGAATCACCTCCCTCGACCTGCTGGTCACGCTTCTTTTGATGCAGCCCATGATACGGTTGGCTTTCTGGGCTGCAAGCGCACATTGCCAGGTCATGTTGAGCTTCTCATCAACCAACACCCCAAGTCCTTCTCCTCAGGGCTGTTCTCAATCCATTCTGCGCCCAGGCTGTATTTGTGCTTGGGATTGCCCTGACCCACGTGCAGGACCTTGCACTTGGCCTTGTTGAACTTCATGAGGTTCGCACAGGCCCACCTCACAAGCCTGTCAAGGTCCCTCTGGGTGGTATCCATTCCCTCCAGCGTGTCAACCACACCACACAGCTTGGTGTCATCAACAAACTTGCTGAGGGTGCACTCAATCCCACTGTCCATGTCACCAACAATGATGTTAAACAGCACCGGTCCCAATACCGACCCTTGAGGAACGCCTCTCATCACTGGTCTCCACTTGGACATCGAGCCATTGACTGCAAATCTTTGAGTGTGACCATCCAGCCAATTCCTTATCCACCGAGTGTCAAATCCATGTCTCTCCAATTTAGAGATGAGAATGTTGTGCAGGACAGTGTCAAATGCTTTGCACAAGTCCAGGTAGATGGCGTCAGTTGCTCTTTCCTTATCCACCAATGCTGTAACTCCTTTGTAGAAGGCCACCAAATTTTCCAGGCATGATTTGCCCTTAGTGAGCTATGCTGCCTGTCACCAATCACCTCCTTATTTTCCATGTGCCTCAGCATAGTTTCCAGGAGGATTTGCTCCATGATCTTGCCGGGCACAGAGGTGAGACTGACTGGCCTGTAGTTCCTCTGGTCTTCCTTGCAGTTGCATGGTTGCAGGTTTATGTGATAAAAGTTTGTGAAGAATTGTAGAGACAAATCTTAGGATCAATGATTTTGTCCACATAATGATATACCTATAAACATGATATAAATCCCTGTGGTTTACAGGGTCAATCATCATTTTGAATGGTCACTCTGACAGCAGTGTTTTATTTGAAAGATAAGAACAATTGATTTTGACAATCAGGTGCATCAGCACAATAAACTAATTATTAAAGGATCTATATTAATTGGTTATACTACTTAAACTTGATGTTGTGAGGAATGAAATTGGTTTCCCCAGGCAGGAATGACTGTTTCTTTTGTAGGCATAAAGTATCCTGTTCATAATATGAAAAGCAAAGTAAAAGATAACTTATCTAAAAAAATAACATTACTGTGTTCATGTGCATCTGCCCCTCCCACTCCACAGAGCTTCCCCAGAGTTTAGCAACGTTTTTCCAGTAGTGTCTGTGACACATCATATGTGCCCCTTCCCAGCGCATAAAGAGCATGGTGATACCAAGTGTCACAAAGTCATTGTAACACAGTTGGCAAGTCCCCCAGCTACAGAAAATAAAGTTACTGTAAAGCAAGCATGAGGTGTTGGTGTTTTTTCCCCTGCCTAAGGATTGATTGATGCAACTAATGCTTATTAGCAAATAGTTTGGGCTCTACAGGTCACAGAAGCTACAACATAATTTGATCTGATATAATCACTGATTCACTCTCCTTACTTGGGATCTCCTGTTGATGCTGCCACCAGCATTTGATGGTTGGTAATTTATGCACCAAGGATCATGCAGGAACTCAATAAATCTCTAGAACTGCAACCCTTTCAAGGTACACAGTGGAAACAGCTGAGCCCTGCTTGAACAAGCTCTAACATGAGTCAGGGGATTTACGTTGTTGATATTATATACTGATCTAATACAGATTTTGATGGTCTCTGAGCTGAAACAGGTCTTCCCCTGTATCCGCAGCCAAAGAAAAACAAACACATAGCCTGGAGTTACTGAAACTAACTCTTCATCTGAAAGACAATGTCTTTTTACATCCATGGCATGAATTTTTGCTTTATTGTGTTTGGGAGGAATTTTAGAAAATGCATGCTTAAGTATATATGCACAGACTGACAGAGGGAACTGAGAGATCATATTTTTGAATAATTTGCTAGAGACCTTTTGGAACAAATTAATTACTCTTTCAGTAGGAATATGGTGTAAAATGTTTTCTGACGGATTTTATTTTTCCTGTCTGCAAACTAAAGTAACAATAACTACAAGTAGCCTTTCACTGATAATACAGCACTCCAAATGGCTGTTCCAACAGTTTTGAAAAAAACAAGTTTAATTCTTATAAGGACTCAAGTGGAGAATTAATATGGGGAATAAAACCAGATATGCATTAAATGTTTGGGAGAAAATTTCTGCAGATGGCAAGTTATACAAATAATAAATGCTGCTAAAATAATAATGAAAAAAAATTGCTACTAAAATAATAAAGCTACTAAAACAATATCAGCAAATATAAGCACAGACCTGTCTGCTTTAACCTTACAAGTATTCCAAAGTAAATAGTACATAATACCTTTTGGGTCACAATTCTTCATGTCAGCCAAAGCTGAAAAATATTTTTATTTTTTCATATACTGTCTTTTCTATGTATGGAATATTCTTGACCTCCTCAAAGTTATTTTTGGCACACGAAGTAAATCGTATTGACACTAAAAAGAGACCGTGGTTGTAGAATAAGATCTGAATACTCTAAGATTATTTTATGTTGATGTACCCTTTATCCATGATTATATTGGTGCAGAAGATCTCAAAAAATAAAAGGATGCAAAAATTTGAAGTACTAGAAATATTTAAGTTTATACCACTTCAACCTTCTTTAGAGACCTGGAAATGAAGTAAAGGCATACATCTTGGAGAAATCAAAGGATTTGACAGTCTGAAGGCCTGAACTGGTAGAATGGAGACCAGCTGCAAGGCCAGGAAACAGTCCATTCTACAGGGTATGTAGTGACACTGATTTTTCAGATATGAAAGAAAAAAATAAATATCTAGTTGGGCTCCTTCCCATTAAGGTGTCTACCTCCAAATTGTGAAGCAGAGAATCAGAAGCACATGTGCAGTCTACCTGATGGTGACCTGCTACTACTGACAGAATTCTGGGGACTCAACCTGTGATCAAAACACCTATAAAAGAACCGTAAATGGCTCTGGCTCTAGCAGTGTATTAAATTGATCAGTGTTAAAGAAAGATTTGGCCAGACCTCACAACTGATTAAGCATTTTTAGTCCTATCTTTATCCGCAGTCAAGAAACCCTGATAACAGGGAAGAAACTTTTGCTTTGTGGAGTCCAACCTATTTGAAAGTCAAGAAGTGGCTGTTCTGGAATTCTTCTTCTAATGGTTTCAATAAAACTCCAGAGATTGTTGCATATGCTCCAGTATCAGGTCTGTCGATAGCTACAATTAAAGAAGTTCTGAACAAGAAGAACTAGTTGTCTTTCAGAATGTAAAGACTTAAGTATCTCTCATGTCTATCAAAAGTTTGAAATGTTTGTCCCTGCCCTGCTGACTAGAAATGTACCTTAATAGTGCTGCTTGACAATTAATTAATTTTGTTGTGGATAAGAGACAAATACATTTTTCTTACTGAAAGAATCAAGGATGGGAGAGCTTTGTCTAGGGCTAAAATTTTGCCTCTACTTCAATTTTGTGATCAGTCATGATCACAAATGTTCTGAAGGAGAAAAGCAATATTCAAGATCTTTAGAAAGTGACCCAGTATTTTCTTTTGTCATTGTTGCAAAACCAGAATTTGGAACTGCTTATAGATGTTAACCATGTATACCTTATGTATAGGCAAATTCAAGGGACATGCAGGAGACTGGAAAGTTCCTAAGTCTTGAACCAATATGAGATCAATCTCAAGGTCTTGGTAATTGCCTTCAATAGCTCCTGAAAAATATGTAAAATTGTGTTGGGAAGCACACTGAAGAATTGGCAGCTTGTAAGAAGATAAAGAAAATGAACTGATGAAGACAGATCTTCATGACATCTGGTGCCACGATTGTGCTAGGGCTCAGTACTGATTTGCTGGCAGCAACTTGGATATGTGACTTCAGTAAGTCACAGTCCTTTTCTTTCTTGATATCCTGGAAACAGATTGGTATGAAAGCACTGAACTGGAAGTACAAGCATGACGCCTTCAGGTAGTAGGGGTCACTGACTCCACCAGTGGTGTCAGGAATATAGCTTCAGAAGGCAGAAGAGCAAATTAGTGACTCCACAGAAGTGAAAAATAAAAAAAGTATTAAAGCAAGCAGAACACAAGTGAAAGTTCAAAGACAAAAAGAAATTGAATAAATAACACTGCTGTTGCAGAAAACGTGAATGACAACAGACTATAAAACAAAAAGGAAGAGCAAACACATCTTGGATTTGATGTTAACTGTGGAAAAGTGTAACTTTAAGAGATTTTATTACAAGTTAATTGGAAATAATGGTTATGATATACAGTGCCAGTAAATCAGGGATTGATTGAAGAGGATCTCATTAGATCCAGTGGTTCTGAATGCTAATGGAAGAAAACATCAATCATTCAAAGACCAGAAAAGATAAAAAGCAAATTCTTTAGAGCTATGCAGTTGGTAGCAAAATGCCTCTATATCACAAGAGATGCTTACATTTTTTTTGAAAAATACATTTGCTTTAAAACCAACATTTGTGTTTATTGAGAATAATGTGGAAACAAGAAATATAAAAATGTTCCTTCGAAATGTGTTATATACCCTAAAACTTTAACACTGAATTTACATTCATTGTTGCAGACTTTTCCATACAGAAAGTTTTTATTTCAGGAGAAGTAAAAGCTACTTGTTTGGAATAAAGTCAATCTATAAATAGAATGGAATGCAATTCAGTATCGAAACTCAGGTTAAAGTTGATATAAGTATAAAAAAGATTTTGAAATTACGTAGAATTAAGAACTTCTCTAATCCTACATCCTCCTCCATACCTTAAGTTTATATGCTTTGTCTGAAAAGAAAAAAAAAAGAGTTTACGATTTCATTATTGGTTTCTGCATAACGTAGTTTTAGACTGTTAAACACAAACTTATTTGCCTATTATTGCTTCATTAATTTTTCTTCTATATCATCACTGTTTGATTATATATACCTGTCAATATTTTTAGAGCATATTACGAGAGAGAACTTCACTTGCAATGCTATTCTGGAAAAGATGAAACTGCATGGGAACGTCCATTTATTTATTTCATTATGACCAGTTAAAGATTTATAAAGGTTCTTAATTTTCTTATATATTTAGGGATGGACAATTCTGCATCACTAGGAGAAAAGGCTAATTACTCACAGTAAGGTCATTAGATACACACTTTCTTTTTGTCATTACAAAGACTAATATTTTTGCATTAATGGCACTATGCAGAGTAGATGAAGCAAATAAATAATAAACCTCCTTATTCAGATGCTAATGCAAAACCAAATGTTCTTTCAATTGTATAGCTGTAAAAATTAAAGTGAGAAAGGTATCAAAAAAGTAAACAGTAATATTCAACACAATATCTATTACCTACACATACCTCCCATACGACTACAGTGCCTCTAAATGAGAGAAAGGTGCAAACAAAGAGATGCATGGGATAAGTGTGCTGGTTTTTTATTAAATTCATTGGAAATTTAAAAATCTTTTGTTGCTTCATTAAATGAAACATGGAAAATATACTGGATTTTACAGAATAATATATTTTATTTTGACAAGCACTGTAGCCAACCATAAAAATATTAGCATTCAATTCTGGCTTTGCAAATTCATCCATTTTAATTTCCCCACAGTCAGAGGGATCAGCTTGCAGACTTTGCATCCAGAAGTTTTTATAATTCTTTGAAAAATTAATACCACTAGCTAATCCCTTGATGGTAATCAACATTGATATTTTGTTCTAAAGTAATGTTCTAAATGAAATTTCGTAGAAGCGTATTTTGGCTAATCTCAGTTACGTACTTTGGTCCACTGACAAGCCATTTGGCTTCCATGAAAAGTTCATAGTGATAATGCACGTGACTGACACCCAGTGGTCTTCTTGGCTGAAATTTTTTTTGACCACTGCGTTTTTTGTAGTCATGTCCATTCAAACATCCATAGTAAAAGTTCAGTTTCTAGATTTTTGTTTATGAAAATTCCCTAGGACCTCCTGTATGGGTATATAGTTTCATTTTAATCATTGTTTCTCATGGAATTCTGAAATCCAGTAACTGATGTTGGAGAACTGTTGACTTATTTACTTTGATTATTTCTATAGGCAATATTGAGATAATTAAGAAGATTAGACTTAATTTTGCCTTTTAAAGCACTTACTGAAATATTTATAATGAATAAACTTCCTTAAAAGATTTTTTTAATCTTTTCCAATGAAGAAATCCTCACTTTCATTTCAAGAGGGAGCACCAAAAAATCTGTTCTCCTTACCTTATTTTTTCCAGATTTTTTAAATAAAAGAGAATGCATCTCCACTCCTCTCTACTCCAATTAGAATAAACTGTTTTTAAATTTTGAAAAGGGCAGTTTAGAAAATCTTCACCAAACCAAACTAAACATCTAATGAAAAATTGAACAAAACCTAATTTTTTTTTAATGAACAGTTTTAAAAGTAATGACTTTTTGTGTCAACTCTATCACCTTTCTCAAGAAAAACCTCAGAAGTATCCTGTACCTTAAATATTAAGGAAGTTAAATTTTAAACATAGAATATATTATGATTATAATAGAATAGAATACGAGAACTTCAGTTATTTGTTAGAACAGGTCTGCATTCTAGGTAAAATAGATCAATAAGAGCATAGTTCAGCTCTCTGAAAATGCAATATTGTGGCTGTATGTACAATTATGTTTGCACCTCAAACTCTTTCTACTATATTAAAATCTTCCTAACTGGAAACCTGAGAGATTACCTTATTCTCATTTCCCTACCCTACAGAGAGCCCTTGGCAGAAATTCCTTGTTTATGAAGCAGAGAGGTTAGTTTTCCTTTCAGTTGTCCTCTTTAGGGTGAAATCTAAGATCTGTCTTTTTATGCAAACCTTCTCTGTCTAAAAGCTACAACATAAATGTAATGATGGCCCCAACATATAAACAGCAGAAATGATGCAGTACACACAAATCAGATCCATCGCATAAACACAGCAAGATGTGCAGACTGCCAAGAATCAAGACATGAGATGGCTGGGAATCCAAAAAAGAAGCATCCAGCAGGTTTTGAGTCAAGCTGCTGTATGCTGGAAACTCTGCCTGCCTTCAGTATAAGAATTCTGAGGCCAGTGTGGAGGGGTTAACTTCTAGAAACAAACCGAAGGTATAAAAAGGGAACCAATGTCCTTAAAAGTATCTGCATGTGCATATTGCCCACAGTGTAGTGCAATGCTACACAAAAGGTATCAAGGATTTCCCTACTTGGTAACATCAAACATAATGTAGAACATGGTCACGCTTCACGGGAATAATCTTCCAAAACACTTTTGTCATTGGCCACTGCATGTCAAGACAACATTTACTGTCAAAAAAAGAACCAAGAAATACCAACATCAGAGAACAAACACTAGGACGCAGAAGATTACAACAAATTCTGCTGGATGTTCACTGTATAGCATATGTCACCATTTAAATGAAGCCTCAGAGAAGCCAAACTTCAAATCATAAATGGTCTCATAAAATCTAGTGCAGTAACTGTGTAAAATGAAAATATAATAATAGTTTATGTAAATTGCAACATTTTATGCAAACTATTTACATGGGATTGTTAAAGAATTAATAGTGAGGCTTCTTTATTAAACACTCATTTTAAAAAACTGGTAATGCTCAGAAAAGAAATATACTTTCCCACATAATGGTAAAAGTATATTCGCTGGAACTTTTCAAATGAGAATAACATTTTACAGTAACTCTTATAAACAAACAAGGACAACTATGGCAAATATTTTAAACTGAGTGTAGCTTTTTTTCCTCATTAGAATTTCACAGAATCCTACCAGCTCAACAGATGTGTGAAATCTGACATTTTCTACATAAAACAGGAAACATGGGTATTTAATATATCTTCTAAGCAAGTAACTATAACATGCATACAGACACACAGTCTTTCTAGGTTTTTATCCATACACTTATTTCACCAAAAAGCAGTTCAGAAAGTATTTAAATAATGAGAAATATTTTATTATTGTTTCTATAGATAATATTATAATTTTAAATATATTATATCTATAATATATTATAGGAAGCATTCATATAATAAATAGCCTGTTCAAACTAATTGTCTTTGGACTTCGGGATATATTAGGATGTAATAATGATATAATAGTAATTCTAAAGAAAGCTCTTTTTTCTGATACTAAAGTCCCTACTTTTCTGCAGTTGTTTTGGTTTTTAGCACTGCTCATTCATTTCAGAACTGTAATTTTCTATAATAATGGTACAGCAGTTGTACTTGTTCTACATAAAAACGGTAACCCAGTCTAATTTGCTCATTCTTGTAGTTTCAAATGTAGTTAACACAACTGAAGTCACTGAGAAAGAAACTACATTCTCATGTTTTGGATAAGCCAAAATTGAGTTTTACGCATGTCAACCTAAAAGCACACACCAGCATGTTCTACAAATAATTTCGGGACCAAAACCAGGATAAAAAAAGGCAACTATCAGCAAGTAAAGCTTTTTGAGAAATACCTTCTAAATGTACTTTTACCCTTGTCTGTGTATGGATGTGCTGTCATGTATGACTAAAGAAGATTTCTCTCTCAATATCATGAGAACATGGTCAGCACATAAATTGCCAAAGAAAAGGGAGCTACACACAATGTCCTTTCTTCCTCTGCTACAGAATCCCAACAAAAAAAAGGAGATTGTTCAAGGATAGGATAGGAGGGATATAAGGATGAGAATAATTTATATGTGGATTACAAAACCTGAAGAACTTCAGTGATCAGAAAGTGGTACCTTTTTCTATCTTTGAGTGATGTACGTATTCGTAAGGTGAATGCTCCAAGCAGTAAGTTCCCATATCCACAATCATCACAGGAGCAGTTGCTGAGTTCTTGAAGCAAATACAATCACTCTATCACATGCTGCATTAGCTTTGAGTCTTTCTCAGTATTACTGCAGTGGTTGATAAGAATATAGATAAAGCTTCAGGAGGCATTAAGAATAGAGGCATTTTTTAGTAAAGCCACTGACACAGCTTCAGCTCTGATGGGCGCATTCCAGTGACAGCAAAAGGCTGTATTTGGGTGATTTCACAAGACACTTTGTCATATTTCATATTCAGTTTATGTATTCGTGCAGAGAAGGCCAATTAATATGAACCATTTTGCACACCATCTTAAGAATTTAGTTTTCCTAGTACAAAAGCAAAGAATTCCCTAGATGTCAAAATGGAAAACACTCAGTTTACAGGTATGATGTATGGAAAAGTATATAGAAACACTGACTCGGTGACTAAAGTGAAAGTCAGGAACCAAGAAAGTGTAGGACGGCTATGTCCTATCTGGAAAGAACATCATCTGTGGTAGATGAGTCATAAAGGTCTGAGGTGTTTATCCCCTCACTCCTTATCAGGGAACTGTCACACATGACTACTTCAGCAGGAGCTAGACTTTGCTGACTTTGGAAGAACTATTTCTTCTACGTGCCAGGGGGAAAAGATTTTACTGCCATGTTCTGTAGTACTATAATAAAAATGAGGCTAGCCATTCATACTGTACCTAAGTATGAATGCTTTCATCTGTGGGTTCAAGCTCAAGATAGTCATGTTAGTCTCAGTTCCTCCAGCTATCTAAACAGAAAGCTTCTCCTTTGTCCCTCAATCAGAATTGTTGAAACAATCTCCGTTTCGCAGTGGATCAGGACCAGAGCAAGATCTGCTTCTTTGGCCTCTTTACAAACCAAATAACATTTACCAAGATGCTGACCCATCTGGTTGCTCCTCTTGCACATTAGGTGCTCCTGTTCTTCTCTCTGGACAAAAGGCTAATATTAGATTTGGCTAACATTAGATTTATCATCAAAATATTAGATTGCTCAGTACTACAGTGCAGTTCTTTCAAAGTCTGTTTTTAATGGTGAATTGTCAAAATCTCATGTCACCTCCCTCCCACAAGTAAGAGAGGAGGTCTCAGTACAGTACATTATCTATAACTGGAGGGTAACAGATTTCTGATATTTGACCACCTAAAAACTGATGCCAGAGGATACAGGCATTGAACATCTCTGATGCTCACAGAATGATAATCATTACCAGAGTTGAAACAGGATATGACACACTTCGTACAATGTACTGCTAAGGAGTCAATATTTGCTAGCCATGACAAGTGAGGAGGTCAGGCAAGAAAAAATGTGATAAAAAAGGAATCTTGGGCATGAAATTAAAGGAATGCTTGGGCATGAAATTAAAACTTTCCCTTCTGTTATGACAGATCACTATATTTTTTCATATTCAGAACAACTGTTATAATCTTTAACACTAATATCTGAAATATAATGTATTTGGTGACATACTTTACCTGATAGCACAGTACAGACTGTACAAACAGCCAAAGAAGAGTGCTAAAAAATCTAAGGGATAAACTAAATTTTTTATGACTGTTGTCTGCAGACAACACTTTTAGACACATGGGTTACTATGTGCTTATCTTAGAGAACATAATTTCTGCTATATGCTATTACTGTGCAAATGTATAAGAAAAATGTGTTATGTTTTATATTCATATGTCAAAACAATGACATGGCAAAAATTTAATAACAAAATTATAACCTAACTATTTGTTCATTGTTTGCAGTACACCTAAGGATTTGTCTAATGGCTTATTCCTCACATACCGTTCAAAGTCCACTAATTTATTCTAGTGCTATCTACACTACCTAATGAAGATGATATACTCAGCTTTTCTATTTTCAAACTCTTTCTTGCTGTTATCTCATATTTTAATTTAACCATTGAAAATACACCCATTGGTTTTGCTCTGCAATTCAGTGGGATCATTGCAGTTCATTTTATGTGAACTTCAGAGAAAGGACAGCAATTATTTGTAATACACAGAGTACATTGTCTTTGAAAATCTATACACTTGGGGGATCATTACGTGTCTGGAACTTAGAAGGAGCATTTAATGCAAAACATTATTTAGCATGGTATCACATAAAAATCCCCATATGCCTCTTGTCCCCAGTTCTTCTCCAAAACACTTGAGGAAAACAGCCACCTTTGAGGGAAGGGAGTAGGAGTGAGTAGGAAAGTCTAAAAGCCATATACTCATAAACACTACTACAGGCAAATAACATCCTTGCCTCCCAAAACTTCTGCTTTTGAAAGATCAACTAGTATGAACAATCCTCTGCAAGAAAGTAGCATAACACTTTTTTGAACAGTACATACATGTTACAGTTTTTGCACAAGTCATACCACTCTACTGTCAGGTGCAGAACATACCAAGAATGCAGCGTATTGAGCTTCTGAATTTAGAGAAGGTGCCATGCAGTTTTCCAATACCAGCATATCTGCAAGATTTTAGGAAACCTAACAACGTTCCTGATCTGTTTGCACAATGCTTAACTGTCCTCTCATTAGCAACAAATCATTCAAAGAGATATGCAAATAATTCTGATCAATTCCAGCATGACTTTATAACCCTTTTAAAACCTACAACTGCTCTTGGTATATGATGAGATGCAAAGAAAAATAAAACTGTGAAGATGAAGTTCAGTTCTTATTCTAGCATATATTTCACAAGATTATAAGACTTTCTCGCCTTTATGGAAGACTGTAAAGGAATAGAATGGCAGAGGACTTCTGTGCAATGAAAGAGAAAAGCTGTATTTATCTACAGGTTTTTCCAGTTATTACCACAACGTTTTTGCTGCATTACCAATAAACTAAGATTTTGGTGTTAAGACCTCTCTCTACAACAAGTAAGTATTATTTTTCCATTCCATTTTTCAAATAGGAATCAAACCACAATCCAATTAATTTTTACACATTATGTAGAGTTGAGAACATAACTTGCATATCTTAAGTGCCTGTCCAGTGCCTTAATCATAAAACTAGACTGACAGAGGGTATGTATTGACATGGATCACCGCAAAGAAGCTAGATATAAGCATTTAATCCACACTGAATTTTAGAGGAGACACAAGTGAACATGGTATTTCCTCTCACCTGTGAGCAGGTCCAACATGACATATTTTGCATTGCATCATTTCTTCCTCTTACGAGAAGTCTCACGTATTAGTAAACTGAGACCTGTGAATCTGTGCTCTGCATGATTTGGAGCTAAATATTTATGGTAGAGATAACTGAAATAGCTAATTCAACAGAAGGAGAATATTGTCTTTCATGTTTTTTTAGTTCATACCTCATCACAATTGGCCACACATAATTATGCCAGTTACTAATTTAGATTGGTTAGCCTCTATAGGTGCCTATTATATAAATTGAAACACACTACACAAAACAGCTTTAATATAAACATTCTCATTCTACACTGATAATAAAAAGAAATACAATGAGGACAATTAAGTAAACCTAATCTTTTCTAGCCCTCAGCCAAAAGTGTAAGAAATATCATGTCTTTCTCACAGAAGGCCTTATAGATATACCAATGTTCCATCATTCTTGCATTATACATCTCCTCACTTAGGGTACTTAACTAACCCTACTCACCCAGCAAATTTTAAAAAAAGAAAAATATAAATGTTAACTAAATAATATCTTTTCTGAGCTTTGAAACTGCTAATCCTAAGCACATGTCACACTGTCATATGATCACATGCCAACTCTGTTCATTCCTTCGTATCAGTGCAATAGCTGTGCACAAGAAAGGTCTTGGGGGCATTGTATTCCTGTAGGAGTTTTCTTTTGGATGAGATACAAATGGAAGGTCCTACCCAAATTGGTCATTAGCAATCCCAGGGAACTCTTCATAAGAGTAGGTGTGTTAACTTCAGTCTCCTGGCCAAATTCCAGCTCAGGTAATTACATTCAGCCTACCTAATTTCCCACTGCAATTACAAATACAGAGAGATCCTTAATTTCCAGTCCCAAGCCGCTGTGCAGTGTTGAATAGTTGCTATGTTTCACCCAGGGTGGCTGCACTTCAGCAGCGGATAAGGCAAGCTGTGTATAAATTGTGACAGTTTGTAAAGCATTTTGGAATCGTTTGAGATGAAAGTGCTATATAGTTAAGATCATTCTAATTGAAAAAATTGCCTGCCACTGATCTAAATATCACATGCAAAAAATCTTTAGAAGGAAATCTTCCTGGTGCTCTGGACAAATCAGCTAGTAAATATTTAATCAGTCTTAAATGTAAGTATTAGAATTTGAAACTGCACATATGCAAGACCAAGATTTGAAAAAAAAATTCTAGCAATCTTTAATGCAGTTTACAAGCATTTGAGCCATCAGCAATATAGGATCACTGCTCCAGTGTAAGATTAATAGCACATCCAATCTGTCAAACTTCACTTTTACTATTAACATCCCAACAAAGGCCTTAGACATGCATAAATATACCACTACGTCAAAGCTGTCTATAAAGCAACAATAAGAATGTTAGCAGATACCATTAGACAGGGATTGTTTCTAAAGTGGGCTACCAGAACTCACATTAAATTCATATAACATCTCCACACAGTAAATGTGTAAATTTTCAGTTTCCTCAAAGTCTCTCTCTTGGGTTTCATGTCCAAAGACTAACTAGATTACCACTGAACTGAAAACTCTCTTGCCATAAAACTCAGGATGATCTGATCCCATAATTTAGAAAACTGAGGAAAAGAAGAAAAAGAATATCCAAGAGAACTGAAGGAGCATAGGTATGAATAACTGAAATAAACTGAACA
>NC_132935.1:47989558-48017058 GCF_034638445.1 Ciconia boyciana | reverse complement strand
TTTGAGTCAGAATTGATGCCTGGTACTGATTTTGTCAGCATACTCTGCCTGCCAGTCTCATTAAGTGCACATAGTCTTATTTGCAACAGAGGATATTTTCTTTCACCAACTTTAATTATTCTCCTTCTGGAGTTAAAAATTTTATTAAACAATATTAAATAAGGACATGAATACTGTTGATTTTTATAGTTTTTTCAGTCTTTTTTAAGAGCCACTTGGTCTTTTCTTTTGGAGGGCCTTTTTTAAGGAATCCCCCTACAAAAACTTGCTTGCTATGAATGCACTTTTGCATCAGTCTTAGAATACACAAAGAACAAACCCTGAAGTTCCAAGGTCTTCCTGAACAGTTTGGTTTCTCAAATAAGACTCATTCCCTTGTCAGTAGAGGCAACACAAAATGTTGAAAAAACATTAAGAGATATCTTCAAGAAAGTTTTAAAGGAATTTAAAAACCAGTTTGGATCATGTTATTTTTACCTGCCTTCTTGTCTTGACATGTTTACAATTTCTGAATTTAAATATCTTCAAAGACTGAGCTTGTTATGGGTGAATTTGACTGAGGAGATTATGGAAATCCGTCTGAGTCCCAAGCGCTGAAAAGATCCCTATCAGTACCTGAAAACTTCTTTTCTTATACTACTGACAGCCTTAGATCCATGATTATGGGTCTATGCCTTGTTTATGGTGTAGACCAACCGAATTTATCAACTAAGACAGGATACCTTTAACCTTGCCTTTGAAAAGAAGTTTGGTGTTCTTCCAGCATGTCTTTTATCTATACAGGAAAGTATAATTAAACATTGAGACTAACAATCACCATGCAGAGCAAAGGTTTTTATGATACCAAGCTCTGCCTACCACCTAGTAATCTCATCTTTTTCCTCGGGTAACAGCTATCAGGATCTTGCTATTCCAGGAAAGGACCTCTTTTGAGATAGCACAGATAGGTTTTTCTGTTCTCAATAATCCCGATACTCAGCTCTTTACAGCAATATCCAGATAGGGAGAAATCCATATAAAGATATGTAAAGCTGTTAGTAGTTAACTCTTCCATCACAGTCATTGGGATACTAGAGAACCAAACATCTATATGTCAGAAACATTTGAGTGTCCAGCTTGCAGAATTTGGAAAATGGTTGAATAGATGACTCTATAGCTATTTTACTCATCCATTGAAATGAAAGACACAATACTTCTATGATTTCGATATGATGGATTATATGATTTTGAAAGAAAAAAGCTTTTATTACATAATTCCAAAAACATGGAGTCTTTGTTTCCTTCAGTACTAGATGTAAAGTGTGAATAAATTACTTTTGGACTGTAAGAATTCAGCGGAAGTCCAAAATCTTCCAAAATTCCTCCTTGCATTGCAATAAACCTGATCAGAGTGGCAGAACAATTTTTATAATTTTTTTTTTTGGTTCTGGAGTTAACCTTCAGTATAAAAATATAGTTCTTAGCCTTATTTCATGTTCATGAAAATTCATTATCAATATTTCATGGAAATAATTTTCAATTCAATCATTCTTATAGCTAAAGGTGATGACTATCTCAAAAGCCACTACAGTAAATAGAAAAAAGGAGATCTGCTCATGGGTGGGTCTAAAGCAGGATCCATAGTGATACTGACTGGAAAGTTAAAATTCTACAGAAAAATTCTAGATGTAGAGAAAAATGCTGCTTTTAAGGGAAAAAAAACTGGAACTTGCTTCTTGCCAGCAATTCTAGATTACACATATCAATTGAGATTGTGGATATCTCGGCTACTTTAGAAGGCTAGCAATGTAGTCTCTCCATCTACTCCCATGATCAATGTACTTTTAAAAATGCACTTGCCTCAATTCTACTGTTTAAGATTATAAACTTTCTGGACTCCATAGAAGATTTATCTTTTCCTCAGTGTGAATTTCCTATTTCCAGTCTATAACACTCACTCTATTCATGGTGACTGGATCTAGTATATCACAGTGATGCCAGTGATGAGATCATTTTTTTCTCTCTTTCTTCAAGTTTCTTAGTGAATATGTCTAGTAGGTCTCAGCACATTTTTTTTTTAATTTATTTTGTCTACATGACTTTTTCTTGTTCTATCTAAAGATAAAATGGTGAAACTCAATAAACTATATTTCTAAGAAACATTAATTTTGTAATAAATAAATTAAATTTATAACATTCACCTCACTTTCTCATAAAGTTCAAACATACCACAATAATCGTGACACTGAGGGAAGGATTCAACCCCACCTCCTTTGTGTACACTCTTCAAAATTGAAACAGCTTTTAGATAATCATCACTTAATACTCAGCATTTTTGAATTTGAGGAATCCATCATAGTGATGTGGATGAAAGGGTGAAACTGTACACTTTGTGTAAATCTCAGTCAAGCCTTTTAATGTACTGGGTCAGCAGATTTCTTTTTGGAAGTACAACATGTTGAAATTCTTATTCCAAATAATTTATTTGACTTCAGAAACTTTTAAAAGAGCTAGACAAGCTGAAACTATCTGTAATTCATGGCAGGCCTTTCCAGCAACAACTATAATTTGAACTGAGTGTATGGCAGTCTTCATAGGAATGAGTAATTAAAATTACCTGTGCTTCTCCATTCTAATGAGAAAAGGAAAGGGAGAAAACGCATACAGAAGTCTGTCTGGCAACATGGCGTCCATTAAATTGGCTTTGAAAGAAAACAATACTGGAACCTTCTAACTCATGGGGGCAGAGAAGAGATCTATTATTTGAGGCCATTGTCTGAAGGTGGAGCCAATCTAGATAGCCTTACTGCTCTTCTACATGAAGACTGATTGCAAATTTATATATTCCGAAGTCATCAGGATATGAACTCCTTTAAAGAACTTCAAGTCTTATTTTTATTGTATGATGTGGTCTGCTATGATTTATACAGTAAGAAGAATCTAAAAACAATGTTCAAGGGTTAAGATGGACTGGACTGCTTTGTGTTATAGCCAGTTTATTCCATGTTTATCCCCTTGTTATGACAAGATCCCTTGGACATTCCTTCACTCTCTGTGAATATCCTGGCCTTCCTGGCTGAAATCTGCAATGATAACTGCATTGAGTGATTTAGCTATTAGAAAGACCACCTTGAATCTGCATCCAAATGTCCTGAGAATTCTCCTGAGGAAAGGTACACTTACCAAGGATTGAACAAGAACTTGCCACAGAAAGGATAACGGTAAGGATAGTATAATCCTTGTAGAGTTTAAGGTATAAGTATCCTAATGATACTTATTATTAAGGATAGTTGTCCTAAGGATACTTATAGAAGCATTATCCTAAGTAAGAGGATCTTTTTTTAGGGCTTCACATGAATGTGAATAGTCCAACTGAAAGCAGTAAACTGAAATACTGGAATTGGAGGAGTCAGTAAGAGGAAAAGATTCATAACTGAGTGGTACACGTTCCTGGTCATTTTGGTATTTTCAAGAAGTGGCACAGTTCAGCTATCGCCCATCATATAACCAAAGAATGGTTTGGGTTGGAAGGGACCTTTGAAGACCATCTAGTTCCAACTCCCTGCTGTGGGCAGGGACTTGTTTAACTAGATCAGGTTGCTCAGAGCCCCATCCAACCTGACCTTGAACACTTCCAGGGATGGGGCATCCACAGCTTCTCAAGGCAACCTGTGCCGGAGTCTCACTGGTGTCTCAATCTTTTGACCCAGTGCGAAAGAAAGCGTCTAGAATATCCTTGGAGCTAAATAAATACTAAACTAAACAGTACTACTATTCTCTGTTAGAAAGCCTTATCATGCTTAAAACTGAGCATATATTAAAGGCGCTTGCTGAGCTGAGGGCTAAATAAACAATAAAATAATATTAAAACCTATTGTGAAGTGTTGCATGTTTTAATTATTTTATTTTCAGTTAAGGTTTGATTAGGAGTGTCTGATTTTGTGAAGCTAAACAAATCAGAAATATTTTAAAGAATTAAAAGAGTATAAAAAGGTTGACAAAACTGCATCAACTCCCACAGACATCTAGGCACATGTTTAAATTAGTGGATATGAGTAATCCTATTGAATGTGCAGAATTTGAGCTTAAGTGCATAATTCTAAAATACACTACAAACATGTACTAAAGCAATATTAATCTTGAATATGTATGGGCACATGCACACAGAAACACAGACATTTATAATAAAAGGGATTTTTTTCCAAATTGAAGCTATACAATGATAAATTTGCCTCAGTTCAAAATATATCTTTGTTGCCTCATAATAAAGACCACATGGAATCCATGTTAAAATGAAAAGTTAAACCACTTATACTCTAAGTAGAATGAAGACATACAGATCTAAATCTTGGATAACGTATGAAATGCCTATGTACACTTGATACATAGGACTCCATTAGATACTCTGTCACTGTCCAAATACAATTTTCTTTTTCTTTTTTTTTTTTTTAAATGAGTCAGTCAGAAACCTCTGATAGCACCATTTCAAATGCAAATAATTCTGTTCCAACTGCCTCTTTACATTAGCTAAATGAAGTCATCAGTAAACAAAATTGGAAGAAATCTTAACACAACTGCTGTAAACAACTTTAAAAGTTTTATATCCCAAAAGATTAAAATTGTTAGAAGACAGTTCAGATTCACTGGAGATGTTCACCACTGATAGAGTTTATAGTCAAAAAATAATCTCTCTCATCTCACCCAAACTGATACTGGTCACAGCAAATTATAATCAAAGATAGATTTCTTGGAGGGTGATAATACCATTAGATTTAAGGAATTAAAAATACATGAAACTTTTGAGTTAATGAACAGGGTCCTTAACTGCTCATTTAATTCAAACAGCTGTTTGTTAATGCCCTAAGCAGTGTCATAAACTGTGAAAATACTGTTGAGTGCAAGACACTAGTTAATGCTATAAAGCAACACATGCTCTAATATTAAAAGGATTTAATGGGATTAATAGAGAATAAAACATTAACTCCCTATTATGATGTTTTTAGGACCCAAGGGCAAATTCTGGCTAAAAAGGACTCTGGTTCTAAAAGCACAAAAAGTAAACTATAGCACTGTACAGCAAATCATGGCAATTTTATGCTCCTGAAAAAAGTGGAACCCTGATAAGATCACATCTGTTCCAATCACAGACTGGATAAAATCACTGTTTACTAAAGTCCTAAATAACTAAATATGTGGAACCCCAACAAGATCCCATCTGTTAAGACTACAATTTGGATAAGGTCCCATTACAAAATTTTCTATATAATAACATATTCACTACAAAATAATAAAAAATTTTATTTTCTTCAGTTTCAACAATTCTTTCACAGGGATACACAATATTGTAAAAATCCTACAGCATAATTAACTGGCTTGATGAACATTAATAATGTATTAGGATTTGGATTGTCAATTCAAAAAAGCAATCAAAACCTACTCTTAGTGTTTAAGCTATATAACCTCAGTCATATGTTCTTAATTCTAGTTATTTCAAATACATCTATACAATATTTTTTTAATTCCTAATGCAATGACAGGTTTGATAGTATATTTAGTTCATGTGTAAACTACAAAAGCTTATTATTTGCAAAGGTGATTACTAGTTTTTCTGGTTTTCTTTTGAAAGAATATTCTTCTCAGAATTGAACAGAAAGTAGCCTGAATTTACCTTTATAGGTATAGCATATTTGAAAATTGTCAGTAGTAGGAGAGTTTTTTTTTTAAAAAGTTAATATAGACTTATATAAATAAAATCTATTTCAAGAGCACAACCTTTTATAAAAAAGTCATACTGCAGAAAAAAAGAATTAAGGATTCGGTATTTTTTCTAAAGATTGAAGGAAGCAAGGTTAAACATTACACTTTCAGGTCCTATTGTTCTCCAAAACATTATTAATTGCTTTATAGGGTAGTAGATAAAATGATACGTACTTCTGTCCTTCTAAATTAAAAAAAAACAAAACAAACCTAGTGATATCTTCTAAGCAATATAATTACAATTCTTTGGTTAATTCCTGTATTTATGATTCTTTAAAACATTGTTAATAATTTGCAATTGTACTTGCATAGTAGATATTTTCACCTGGATATCTCACATCATGACTTTTAAAAGATCACAGGACCAGAGAGAGTAGAGCCCTCATTTTTGATAAAAGTGAGGGCTAACAGCCACCAAAAAGGCAATGAAAGCAGTGGATGTTCATCATTTCTGCTTGAGTTCATCAAGAATACACATTTTCAGTGCTTAGTACCTCAAAAGGAAATTCCTTAAAACCAGTCACATATCCAGAGAATAAGAACAATCTACTTATAAAGTAGTGGTCTTCAACTAAAGATTGTGTTTAGATTTTCACATATCAGCCTTTTCCATAAAAATATAGCAATTATTTATAGAGTGAGGGAGAAGGAATGAAGAAACAAATTAAGAAATAGAGTGTTCCATAGATAAACTTTAAATATTTAGAAATGCTAGTCAGAGTATATTGAAAAATCCAGTTTGTCCCAGCAGCGATTTCAGTTTCAGATATGGGCTGCTGGGGTTTTTTTGTTAGTTTGTTTTAGTGTGTGAACATATAAAGCAAAAGAATATTCCTGAATGTTTACACTAGATTCCATTTGCAAAAAAAGGCTCTATTTCCCTAACTCCTTCTGGCAGGCAAAATCATCCTGACTTTTTATCTTGGACACATGTGTGTTTGTCCCTATAGACTTTCTTTTCCATTTAAAATACAACATTCAAAAGATCCCTCCTGACTTCTATTCCACCTTTCTCATTGTGTAACATATTCGCAAGCCAGCTTCTCCATGAAACTATCTTTTTCCCATCTGAACTTGCTTATATGTGCTGAGTCCTTAGAATTTGCTTCTCTATAAAGCTCGTGAGGCTGCATTTTGTGAATCTGCTCCTTATGACGCTGCTTCCAATTCAGTGGTCATCACTTAAAAGTTAGCATTTGCCAAGTGTTACTACATGGTAATATTTGCCAAGTATTCTACATGTTCTGAGGTTTTGCAGTGCAGACACAGAGGCTTGTACTAAATGCACAGTAACTGTGTAGAACCCCCTAGAAAACACTGGGCATCCTTCCTACTGAAGGTGACTACTCTATTACAGCGTCACTTGCTTTAAGATTTTCTACCACACTTAGGTTCGCAAACACTTCCTACCTCTTAATAAAAAGGTGATTTAGTATTTCTTTCATCTAAATAGAAGATGCTTCATATCACAAAACTTTCGAATATATTGTTTTCATGATACATACTTAGCAGTGCTCATTACTAAGTAGCAACTTCGTATTGAGTTGGCTGGGATAGAGTGAAGTTTCTTCATAGCAGCTCATACGGTGCTGTGGTTTAGATTTGTGACCAAAACGGTGTCAATAACACACTAATGTTTTAGCAATTGCTGAACAGTGCTAGCACAGCGTCAAAGCCTTCTCAGTTTCTCACTCTCTTCCCCCAGTGAATAGATTTGGGGTAGGCAAGACGTTGGGAGGGGACACAGCCAGGCAGATGACTCGAACTAACCAAAGAGATATTCCATGCCTTATAATGTCATGCTCAGCAATAAGAGGGGAGAGGAGAGGAGAGGAGAGGAGAGGAGAGGAGAGGAGAGGAGAGGAGAGGAGAGGAGAGGAGAGGAGAGGAGAGGAGAGGAGAGGAGAGGAGAGGAGAGGAGAGGAGAGGAGAGGAGAGGAGAGGAGAGGAGAGGAGAGGAGAGGAGAGGAGAGTTGGTAGGTAGCCAGTTTTTGCTCGGGAACTGGCTGGGCATTGGTCTGCCCATGGCAGGAGGTGAGTGATTGCCTTTGCATTGCTTCTTTTATCTTTTATTTTTTCTTTCTTTTCTTTCTTTCTTTTGTTCGTTCTTTCTTTCTTTCTTTCTTTTTCTTTCTTTTTCTTTCTTTTCTTTCTTTCCCCTTCCACTTCTCCTTTGCTCATTAAACTATTTTTATCTTGACCCACAAATTTTCCTGCTTTTAGTCTTCCTTTTCTATTTCCCCATCCTGCTGGGGGTAGCGGGTGCAGGAATTGAGTAACTAGCTGTGTGGACTTAGCCACCTTCTAGGGTGAGCCCACCACAAAGTTAGCTGATAGAAAATTACCTAGGAGTTCAAAATCAGGTAGATTCAAGCATCCCTAAAAAGAACTCAATTTTCTCTTACTATCACTCAATCCTGATAGCATGGAGGTGATATCTATGATAATTTTTTTGTTGTACTTTTCTTATATAAGTTCCAAAGTACTTCAGCACTGTTCTCATTCTTAAATTAAGCTTGTAAAAAGGAAATTCCAAGGTCAAGACTGATAATCTTCTTTAACTATAGTTTACTAGATCTAAACATAATGTTGTCTCCAATAATGGTAATTTCTAAAATCTTGCAATGCATAGTAAATACAATGATCCAAATTAAATTAAAAAACAGACTGTCTGTTTTCTATTGAAATCAGAAGAACATTTTGGGCAAAAAGCAGAATTGATTTTGTTTGTTAAGAGTTTATTATGAATTTTGTGTTCTATGCTTCCAATTTTGTGTTCTATGCTTCCTAAAGGGGGTGATGACTGAAAGCAGAAAGATCTGCCTCTTTCCTTGGTCCTGGCTGCTGCTCCATGGTCAGATGGAGCCTACTGAGGAGAGACTGGGGGATATGCCCTTTTCCTGAAAGCCACTGAACATGGAAGAAACTCCTAGAGTACAGGCTAGAGCAGGCTGAAAATCATACAGCAGTAGTAAGCCTGCAGAATGAGCAAAGACTGGGAAACTCCTGAGGAGGGCAGGGAGCTGAGAGACAGACAGATCTCAACGGTGCTGGAAAGCAGTTTCAGGTTCCCTGAAACCTCAGTAAAATTGAAGGTTTGATGTTCTGTTTATATTAGGTTGATGGAAGGAAGAAGAAGTTGCTGCAATGGCACAGAAGTAAGGCACTAAGTCAGGACGATTTTGCAGATTCTCTGTTGAGAAAGTTCTGCTACTAAGGAGACCACCTGACACAACTGCCTTCACAGTGCTCGTTGCTCAGAAGAGAGGACAAGAAAAGAAATGTCTTACTGGGTTATACTATAGTTTTCCTCTAGCCTTGTATTCTTGGCAGCAAGAGATCTTATTTAGGGAGCACACATGAGCTTTACCACTATACATGAAGCATTCCCCCACTGCCACAGCATTCACAATCACTGGATTAGGGACATGAGAAAGTATGGTACATCCTTACATCAGTTTGTGGAACTGCTGTCCACAAACTTGCTTAATTCCTTTTGGAACCACTAATACTCTCTGTTTCCACAACTGTTTATGGAGAAATGTATTACTCACTGTGTAAAAAAAAAGTACTTTTTAAAATCTTAATTTTAAACCTATCTCCTACTAGTTTGGTAACTGGTACCTGGCTCTAGTGTTGCAAGATTTTTGAATAATAATTCTATGTTCACCTTATTCAATGCCTTTATGGCTTTGTCAATGAGGTGCCTACCACAGCTATTTCCAAAAAGGGTTCTAGAGGTTTATTCAAATGTGACTTTAGAAGACACTGAGGTTTGCATCACTCCTAAAGAAGCCTTGCTGCAGAAACTTCAGATGATCCTGGATCTCCATTTTCTAAGGGTTAGACATATGAAAATATGTCTCTTCATATTTGTGGTCTTTTGAGAACTAGCTACCTGGGCATCTGAGGGATTCAGGGATATGAGGAAAATACCACCCTGGAGAAAGATGTGGAATTTGTTTTGCATCTCTTGGGACTAGAACAGCTGTATTTTAACTGTCCCTGAAAGTTAAAAGCTTAGCATAAAGGATAAACAGCCTATCATAGGTGGGAAGCAGTAGATAAATAGATAAGACTGCTAAGTTTTAAGTAAGCCATATTTGTGAGGTTATTTTGGAGAAGACCTGAGATACAGAGAAGTATGAGAAAGAAAAGGAGGAAAGTTCTTTTCCTCTAGGTAAATTTGTTCTAACAGGAAAAATGATTTAGCCTACAATTCAGGAGACTGTCTCTGCCAGGAATATGTAGAAGCTATCTGACAAAAAAAAACTGTAATGGAAATGTTAAGACATAAGGGCATACAGTAAATAGCTGTATTAAAATTCAGAGAAGTATGAAGGCAAAAACTTAAGTCTGTTTTGTAGGCATGAATTTAACAAACCATCCTCACAAGAAAGAACCCTTAGGAAGGGAAAGACAGAGGCCGGACTCAAAGAGAGACAAATCATTCTTAAAAATTCAGACAGGGAATCAATACATTAATAAGTTACCCACAACTGAAGCCTGTACATGCCGGATTACTGGACCAAAAGATTTCATTCCACATAGGACTCACAGTATCTAAGTCCATAGTCCATTTGAAATGGTGTAGGTAGAAAAAGAACAGGTCTTTCTGACTATTTTTTCTTCATTCAAACTTAATATGAGAGGCTGAAAACCATTTAACCTGATGAGGAATGACTGGACAAGAAAGAGGCTCCTGAAGACAACCAGTGCCAGGCTCAAGTTGCAAGAGAATTCAGTGGAATTAATGGGGCTAGCAAAGAAAAATACACAAAGCAAAAAGTATCATATGGACACAGATTGATGTAGAACCCACAATTATGCTATGGCAATCAAGTGATAAAGCTGATGCTTGTTAGAACAACTACAGTTGGCCCAGGCAGCTGTATCAGATGTTACGCATTATCCAACCAGGACCAGTCCTGGTGGGTTTACAACATGCATGATAAAGCTTTCCACTAAAGGAACCATCTCATTCTTGCATCAAGAGAAAAAAAGGTAAATAAAGATTGCCTAATGGAGTTGAGGGTGCCTTGGATGAATACTTTGGAAGTTATGGAAATTTCAGTGGATCTTAGCCTTCATTAAATTAAAGAGGTGAAATAGGTGCTGGATACATACATCACTAGTGATTTCCAATTGCCACCCCAAAAAACAACAATCCCTCTCCTTGAGGTCAAAGCATGACCCAGAAATCTGTTCAACGTATCCTGGCAAGTTCAGAGGAATTGAGGAAAGACCTTCAGCTGAGATTCCAGAAGGTCTGGAAATAACTGTTATGGGATCATCTTGGAGCCCCAGATAATCCTCTGATGTGTTGGATGGAAAGTCACATAGCAGTATCAAAGCCTATGCCAACTATTGGAAATTGAGGTCTCTCTCTCTCAGATGCATCTCCCATAGCTTTGCTTTGATGAGTTCCTGGGAAAAGACTGTGGTATTAAGTACGATACTACTGAATGAATGTTTACTGAGAGATCTCCAATCCCTACACCGCTAGGACAGGCCTCCAACATTTTAAACTCTGGAAAGTCTACTCACTTTAAGGAAAAGGTGTACACTGTTCTACCTCAAAGGTCTGGCAAGTTCAGTCTCCTGTTATGGTAATGAAAACAACTATATGTGAGCAGAACTTCAGGGCAGAAGGAACAATTGCAGTTTATGCAGATGTCAAACTGAAAGGGAGCAGTTCTGACTTTGTATTTGTATTTATATTTTTAAAAAATATGTCAACTAGGCTAGAGGGAAATGAATTATCACAGGGATGGACAAATCCTGCAAGGGGTAAGTTGGGATGGGAAGTTTTAATGCAATATGGGAGTAATCACTGCATATAAAACTGTACATCAGCTGCTTGAAATTCTGGAGGGATGAAATAAGAAATGCTATGGTAGAAGGACAATTTATAAAGAACTTGAGACCATAATAAAGAAGAAATACTTCATTGAAAAGTAACTACCAGTATCCTTCATTCAAATCTTAAAGCATTCCAACCTCTAATTTGAAAGGGAAAATGGAGAAGGGAGGGGAAATCAACCTTCTTTATATCCCAACTCTATTAACTTCCCTTACCATTTACTTATTACAACAAGACCAGGTTATCGCAACATGCCATTTTAAAAATATGCAAATTAATGGCAAACACATGTATTTAGCCATACAAAGGGATTTACACTGGAACAGAATCTTTACAGAATTAACTAAGTGAATCTTCATGGAATTCCAAATAGTGAATCTAATCAACAATAATTCTTTTGTTGTTTCTACTGAAAATTGATGTGTTCTTACTCTGTTTATATACTGAGAAATTTTGAGGAGCTTCTTCTAGCCTGTTAATGGTTCCTCTCATTCATTAGTAGGCAATATTGCTCACTGAATATGAATTCTATCTCAAGACCCTATCTTAATAAACATTGTGTGAATCCTTTCTGAAAGGATTTTACTAATAATATTAATAATAATTTTTGCAGTTGTCACAGCTGCCAAAAAGGAAAAAAGGAAAAATATAACAAAGGAAATGCTTAAGTAGACAATGCAGAAACGCTTTCTCACGACTCAGAAAAGTGATATCCACAGATTTTGTAAGCATTGAATTCAAGTTAAAAGTGACAGTCCCACAGCATTAGCTCACTAACATATTTCAAATCTTATATTTTCATATGCAGAAATACTAAAAATCTTTGTAGTACTACCTCATTTGCAGGTCTTGTTGCATACAGCACTTTCACAAAACAGAGTTCAGAAATTCAAGTGACAGCAAACAGTCCAAGATTAAAGGATCACTGAAGCAAGGCTTTAATCAACATCCGTAAGAAAAACTTCTTCCATTTCAGGGCCTAAGTTTTCCTCTTGAAAGACTTATGACTGACCAGAAACAATTACTGAATGTCTTGCTAACACTATGCTTTGCAACTAAACCACGTACAACAAATCAGCTCTGTCAAAGTTGAAGGTTTGGGGTTTGAATGGAGAACTTGATAGTAACCTTTAACCTGGAGCTTTTTGACCAGTTGGTAGGAGAAATGACAAGACTAAAATCTCAGAATCATTAAACCAATTTGGAGCAAACAGAGTCCTATTAACAAAGTGTTTCGATGATCTCCTGTAGAGGATGTAATAGTGAGAAAGAAATACATACAATCACATTACTTCAGTAGACACCAGTGACTTGGCTGGGAACCAGATCCTTAGCAGGGAACGGAAGAAATTTGCTTTTCTGAGAAGATGTCGTGGTTTAGCCCCAGACGGCAACTAAGCACCACGCAGCCGCTCACTCACTCCACCCCCCCACCCTCGTGGTGGGATGGGGAAGAGAATCGGAAGAGTAAAAGTGAGAACACTCGTGGGTTGAGATAAGGACAGTTTAATAGGGAAAGCAAAAGCCGCGCGCGTGAGCAAAGCGAAGCAAGGAATTCATTCACTCCTTCCCATGGGCAGGCAGGTGTTCAGCCATCTCCAGGAAAGCAGGGCTCCATCACACATAACGGTGACTTGGGAAGACAAATGCCATCACTCCGAATGTCCCCCCCTTCCTTCTTCTTCCCCAGCTTTATATACTGAGCACGACGTCATATGGTATGGAATAGCCCTTTGGTCAGTTTGAATCAACAATCCTGGCTGCGTGCCCTCCCAGCTTCTTGGGCACCTGGCAGAGCATGGGGAGCTGAAAAAAGTCCTTGACCAGTGTAAATACTGCTCAGCAACAGCCAAAACATCAGCGTGTTGTCAATATTATTCTCATACTAAAACCCAAAACACAGTACTACACCAGCCACTAGGAAGGAAATCAACTCTATCCCAGCCAAAACCAGGACAGAAGATCAGAGATATTCCTTGTTTTCAGAAATCTAAAAAAAAATGTCCTTTATAACCTGTCCACTTCAACAACTCAGATTTTCCTCAAATTGTCAAACAAAGTAAGTTAATAACAATGAAGCAAATACAAGAGAAGTTATGCAATAAGGACCACCCTTAGAACCAAACTACTTTTTCTAACACTGCCCCAAAATTATTTAGACAGTATCTGTTATATACCAGAAAAATTTTCGCATCCTCTTTTTTAGCTAAGATTGCCAGACATGTGCATTATAATCTTATTTCTTTGTCTACCACAGTTTAAAATGCATCAATAGCCCTATTCAGACAGACAAAAGTCATGTATCCACTGCCTGCTATTTTCCCAAGGAACATTGTTTTCAGCTGCAAAGATTCTTTTACGCAATCTTGGCACCCAGTACTGCCTGTGCTGATACTGGTATCAGCTTTCCTCTTGAAAATCATGCAATCTATCTGCAAGAATACCACAATGCATGTTGCATGGTAAGGACCATAAGAGTACATTAATCAGCCCTGCACATAGCTCAAGTTTCTTGCAGAAATCAAGTATCTGGGGTTTGTTAGACCACTATATAACCTCGATTATGACTAGACAAAAATAAAGTATAAAAGGACCTTATCCCAGCAAAGCACAGAGTGGAGTAATTGGTAACAGAATTGGAAACAAAGCTACAAAAAGGGAAAATAACAAATGCACATTATCAGTATCTGTCTGAAACTTTCACTCTGTTTTTAACGTCCACCTCAGGACATTCAACCAGAATATAATAATTTCTTGAGGCTTGTGGGTAAGCTCAAACAAGCACTTGTCCTGTCAGAGTAAGATTCTAGGAAATCAACCTATTTGTTTGATTAAGGTTCTTTATTTACACCTCTTTTTGATTATGCAGTCAGTGAATACAAATGAACCCTAAAAGGTAGATTGGGTACCCAATGTTCCATCTTCCCTCTAGCACATTTGGAGATAGTATCGTATATGTGTTTCATTTTATTTCCTTCCCTTGCTTCTTTTCTGTACAGATAGTTCTTTTGCACTAGTAAAAATGCAAAATTATGTGTAAAGGTTTGGGATTTTTTTCAGTTAGGCAGCCTAATTTTGAATGATATTTAGCATCTAATACAAGTGCATAAGGAAAGGGTCTTTCAACAGACTTTCAATATTCATTATGTTTCCTAGTCCATTCTTTGTAAATCAAAACCTCCTTTACTTTATTACAAGACTTCAAAAATCATACAGCTTGAGAAACAACTAGTATAAAAGTACCATATTAACACAAAAGTAATTTTCATGTCCCCAGTAGTTCACTACACTCTATCAAGATACCTAAAATGACAGAAAATGGATATGGTATTGGAAGTGTTCAGTTTATATGGCACCTCCTTAACACTCTGGTAATTTTAATAACAATATGTACAACCAAATTACTGGCAAAGGGCCAAAGAAAACCAATATCAGAGAAAGAAGAAACTTGTCCTGACCTTTGGTTCTGTGCTTTAATTCAAAATACTCCTCTTTATGCTTAAATCTTGTGGAAGAGGGGATTCATAAGTATTCTGAGAAAACTAAGAGAAAAATTGGGGAGGGCACTCATGGTAGGTTGAGATAGTGGCCATGGACTGCACAGCTGTACAGATATAGATGCTACTTGAAGCACTTGAACAAGCAATATCTGTTCATCCTATTTATTCAAGTAGCTGCCATAAAAGGCTACCTTGTGTTTTGGGATTCTCTAGGAATTTCTCACATATGGGCATAGCTACAATCTATTGACTTTTTAAAGAGTGGTCAAAAGAGCACTTAGCATTTGTGAGAATTTTCATAATGGTTAACTTTATAACACAGAAGTTTAGTCTCTTTAAAATGCTTCCATAATCCATGAAAAGAATAGACTCCTTCAAAAGACAGCTAAGAACAGCAGTATAATCATTTGCTTGGAAACGCTCTTGAGACTCTTGATAAAAAGTGATGGACTAACCCTCTCTGCCCCATGCTAGGGACTAAAAATATACCCTCACATGCCCAACCCCCACCTACTTTTGGGTACACATCCTATTGCTCAGAATCTGTAAACGAGGTACCTTCTGCCCTCTCTGCTAGCCCATCAAATAGCTGCAATCTAATTGTGAGAACACAAACTGACATCTATTTTCTTACATTTTCTGTATTTTTTACAACAGCTTTCTTCTTCAGCTGTTACTACCTTTATCATTTTAACACAGAGCCTCCAAATCTTACCATTAATAAGTAAAAAAATGGAAGATAAAACCAAATCAGTGAAAGGATGGTGTAGGATGTCAGAAGACATTTCTGGCAACAATTATATCAAAGTTCAAATTCACTATAGGCTAACAGACATCAGATAATTAAATACATTTTATGTTGATGGATTTAGTACAAGGTAGAAGACATCATAGCATTCTTGAGAACAAAAGTAGCACAACTTCTTACACATCAAAGAATCAAAAGGACCCTTAACTAAACAGGGATTTTTCTTAACTGAAGTGGTACCAAGACCTGTAGCCATCTTCAGTTAACCATTTAAAACTGAACGTGAGATCTTGAATGGATCTAATTACAGCAGTGTACAGATTAAAAAAAACAATACAAGCTTTTTCAAGTTACTCAAAGTGAAAGCATTTATCATCCCTGGTTAACATCTATGGATGTTGACACTATGGACTGCTGGTCATCTACAAAACTAGTGGTATCAATAATTTAGATTGTTGAAATCTCATCTATCACATCATGAGAGCTATAGGTGCTGTTTTTCTCCCCCCACTCAAGTATCCTTTTGATATTTTAAAAAATAATTCAAACTAAATGTCTAATATGTTAAAATTACAATCCAAAACTTGTTAGAAAGTATTCTTTCATGCCTCTGCATAATGTCTAATTTTTAAGTTTAATTTTCAGTTCACAATACTCAAGATGTAGATGCAAAGAAAGGTGAAGAGAAAGATGGATAATAATAGTCATTAATTTTGTCACTAAACAATGAGGCATAGCCTCCCAGTTTTTATCACTGCTGTCAAGATAGAATATTAGTATTAAACCTTGCCTTCATATGTATACGGTGTTTCTACATTCATTTGTATAAAAAATAGTATCAAAATTGGTTACAACAAAGGGAAAGCTGAAGACCAACAAAATTCTTGTTAAGATAGTCTGAGCTTCATATCTAGAACTGTAGGTACAAGATAAATGTTTATCTTTACTAGGAATATTTCTTATTCCTACAGGATCCGTAAGATCATCACTGAAAACCTTAATCTGATCCATGATAGTCTTCTCTGAATGAACAACCTTTTTTTTAAAATTTGTTTATGTGTTCAAAAGAATAATAGTTAAGAATAATAACATAACATAAAAGAATAATAACTGTAAACCAGCTTTCAGTTAATTCTGCCCTACGACATCCTCATAAGTTTACTACCAAAGCAAAAGAAAAATTTCTGATGAAAAAGCCATTGATGTAAAAGTAAATTAAAGAGTAGATTGAAAACAAAGCAATAAGAATTCCTTTCCTGCCTATGCAAAGAAAGAACTGGTGGTTGTGGCTTCTGAGTTTCTCACTATTGAATGTATGGATGTGGCAAGACAGCTATCAGGAAACGAGCGTCTGGCATTTTGGATGAGGTTTTGGGTTTGATCTCATACAAGACAGAGTAGAATCTCTCTGTTTTGGAGCAAAATATCTTTGCCTATTTAGATACAGAGATATTTTATTTGTTAGACAGGAAAGGCCACGTTAACAGCTGATTTTAAGGATGGATATCTTAGAATCTGCTGAGCTAGAAGCAAATACTCCAAACCACTGCCAAGCCAAGAGTACAGGTTCCAATGCTATAAAACCTTTGCTTCTCAGTGTAAGAGCAGGGAGATACAGACATTAAAGTTCTCTCCCATAGCACTATTTTGAGAATAATCCAAATGAATTTCAACACAAATGGTAATCTTTACAGATTAAAAATAACAATTTATGTATTTATAGGTAGTGTAGTGTGGCTACAGAAAAAAATGAAATAATATTTTGGAAGGCATGTCTGAGAGATATACATGGTAAATGGTTTCAAGGCCCTCTCCCCTCCAAGGATCCTGAAAGTTAAATAGTTCTTTTCTTCCCAATGAAAGACTTAAGTAAAATAAGCAGTATGAACAAATCTCCAACTGTGAACTAATTAAAGACAATTCCCTTTCATGGTTTTCCCACTAAATGTCATTTGTGATTTTATTTTGCTTTCCCAAGTTTGTCTTACTTTACATATCTGTCCTCTATAAAGTTAATGCAAAATTCTAATTATTTTAAATACTGGACAATATAAACAAAACCGCAGGAACATCAGCATTTATTAAAGTCTAAAAAAAATAAAATTTTAAACTGTGGAAACATGTGCGGTCTCATACTAGTAATATCCTTTAACTTTGTCAAACAATAACAAAAAATAAGCAAATCATATAACAAAAAGATAAATCAGGAACCCGTTATTTATATTTTATTTATTTGGAGCTATACACAGCATAATATGCAAGTGCCTATATAACGCTTAAGTCAGCCTTTGAAATATCTATGCTACTCTAAATTAAAGTTTTCAGCACCTCCAGATCAATCCAGCTATATGACAACATAAGTGACAAAAATTAACTGATCCAGTTAACATTCTTGGGGTATTATATTCAATCATACCCAATGCACATTGCCTTGTGGCATAGGAAAATAGAAGGCTGGGTTTTTTAAGAGTTACAAATTGACATTCATAAAGATGTAGAAAAAAACAAGGTCCAGGGAGAAGCAATTTAGATTTTAATTCAGTGTTGACCTGTTTTGAGCTGGAGGTTGGACTACAGACCTCCCAAGGTCTTTTCAAACCTGAATAAGTCTATGACTTTAAGCCTGGAGAGTCACATCCTCCTCCTTGACTGCAAAGGTGTTTTAGCACCACCCTAGCCTACCTGACTGACATCAATCACAAAAAATACATCAGATTTATACTCTGAAGTACTTTGTCACATCTGTGATAGCTCAGAGTGGTCATACATACATATGTAAAGCAGAAGTATTTAATAATTATCCCCACCGCAGCTGAAAATATCTTCTGCTGCTAGGGAGATTCATGAAACCTGAGAAATCTCTAAAACTGAAAAAAACCTGCCATTAGGGACAGCTGACAATCTCTTCAGTTCTTACTGATAGTGCTTATAAGAGAAATACATTATACTAAGTGTTATCTTCAAATATTTACTCAATATGACTGAACCAACATTTTAAAATTAGAAGTCCTTATTATCCATACCGATTTTCATACACAATGCACTAGATCAGAAAAGGGAACTGAAACAGAAAAGTAAAATACAGCTTTAGAGAAACTCAACTTCTATTCAAAACATAAGCTTACTTATCGCCAGTGCCTCAGCTCCAAGGAGTAGGTTTATGAGCTGACAACTTGACAGTATTTCTTTGTTATGACTGGCTGAGGACATCCAATTGTCATACAATAATTTTCAGTAATTAGTATACATATTAGAAGTAACTCATCTTTTCACAAGAACAATGTTCTTTTGGATAAACAATAGCTTCTGCAACACTGAATTATAGAGGCCATGCTACTAATTTATGGTGGGTTGCAATTATACATGTTGTGGGCCACAAGCACTCTGTGGGCTGTGTAATGAAGGCCAATAGTTTAAAAACTGATTAGAATTACAAATAATCTGCCAGGTGTTTTCATTGCTGTTATGGAAGACAGCGCTATCTTAGTCTTGAGTGTCCAAAGCCAACATGAAAGAAAATATTACGGAAAACTCTATGGTCAATAAGCTTCAGAAATATCTTTTTCAAAACAAGTTATTATTTTTATAACACTGATCAAGAATAAAGGTAGCATAGAAGTGGCACTACCACTAATGTTAACAAAAATCTCATCACTCCACACACACATTGTACTGGTCTTGTAAATTTGATCACCGATCTGGTTAGACAATCTGCAAGAGATTTGTGGGCATGAAATCAATTGAGAGTGTCCTGGTTTTGGCTGGGATAGAGTTAATTTTCTTCCTAGTAGCTAATATAGTGCTGTGTTTTGGATTTAGTATGAGAATAATGTTGATAACACACTGATGTTTTAGTTGTTGCTAAGTAATGTTTACACCAGTCAAGGACTTTTCAGCTTCCCATGCTCTGCCAGGTGCACAAGAAGCTGGGAGGGGGCACAGCCAGGACAGTTGATCCAAACTGGCCAAAGGGCTATTCCATACCATATGGTGTCATGCTCAGTATAGAAACTGGGGGGAGTTGGCCAGGGGGTAGCGGTTGCTGCTCGGGGGCTGGCTGGGCATCAGTCAGCAGGTGGTGAGTGGTTGCATCACTTTTTTTTTTTCCCCCTGGGTTTTGTTCCTCTCCCTCTCCCTCTCTTGTTATTTCCCTTTTCATTACAATTTATTATTGTAAATAATAAGTTTATTATTGTAAATAATAAATTGTAATGATAAAATGTAATAATAAAATGTAATGTCATACCATGACAGAGAGTAAGAATAATTATAGAAGAATGGTACAATAGATAGTTGGAATTATCTGTAGTTACAGCAAGTAAGGAGTAAGTTACAACTTTCTATCTCACATCATTATATGAAAATTTGAAATATTCCATTTAAATAAATTCAAAATAAACCATAGAAGCTTCCAAGTCCTTTACTTTTCTTCCCACTAGAATTTTCATGCAGAATTTTAGACCTATCTAAGAAAAAAATACTGTATTAATACAGGTAATGGTTATCTGTGATGACAGCCAATCAACAACATTATAGTAAAACCACTAGATCTCAGATATCCAGCTATAAAAACTGAAGATATTATTTATATAACATATAATAAACTGTTTTGAGTTCAACACAAAAAAAATAGTAGTGTTTTTGTATTGGATAATATTAATATTTTCATTTGGGAATGGTTGTGCTGATGTAAGCAATATCATTTGCTATTTTGCAACAGCTTTAAGCAGTCCTAGATTAGAAGAGGTTTTAGAGAAAACAGGTCAGAACAAAGGAGATGAAAAAATACTCTGGCAATCAGAATGAGAAAAAAATCACAGTATTGTGGATTTAAAAGATTAGCATTAAATGTGTTTCAGTGTTAAAACTAAGGAGCTTTCTGTGACAATACATATCATACAGGTAGAAGGTTCTGAAGCCTAATTGTCCTGGAAAGTTCACTGCCTATATACACACAGATTTTATGGATATACAAATGATAATATCTGTTGCATGATTAAATTATTTATGGATTTTAAATATATTAAAATATTCAGACCAAGTGGTCTGATACTAAACACATATGTGATTAAATCACTAAGGGAAGTTAATTTCTGTGCTCAAGTGGCAAATGTAACTGTTTTCAGGAGTACTACATAAGGAACAAAAAATATAAAAATAAAACAGAGAAAACAAATTATGTAAAGAACATTAACTGGATTTGAAGTATCCAAAATATCAAAACCTCAACACCATTCATCAGTTCAGGGTCAAACCACTTTTCTATCATTCAGTACAGATGCAGCTTATTAAATTTCTGTTGTTAAGGAACAGTAAGTAGGTATGGGTTAGCCTACAGATTTCCTGTGAGCATATAATAATGCTGTACATTCCAAGGGTTATGTTATAGATCAAATAACAGTTCATTCAAGTTCACATTTAACATGAGACAAAATACACTTACATGTTAAATTTGACTTTGACTTGACCTTTTCTTTTTTTTTAATTACAAATAGCAAGCAATTGCAAATTGTGCACTAAAATATCCTTTTTGGAATGGACATTAATTTTAAATTTCAGTTTTTCTGCACCTATTTCACTTTCTACTTATAAATCCCTTAAAATTCATCTAAGCTGAATAACAAAGTTTTTAGTTACCTGAAACTATTCTGTGATATTTAAAGTTCATATATCAATTAAATTAACACTAAAATTTTTGTTATTCAGGTTGTTGGTGTGCAGAATTGCATGCTCTACTGTTTTGAATTTGTAATGTAAATGTAGGTTTCTAAGACAGTTGGTACTCTCCAAGTTTATAATTCATCTGGATTAAATCTTGTTAACAGGGCTACAGCCTAAATCACTGCTATATTTGAAATATGTAACTTAATTAATTAAATATGTAACATTAAAATATATGTTGAGCATCTGTGCTAAATTTAGGAATCCCTGAAATTTCTAAAATATTGGCTTAAAACCCCCAAAATATAACATTTCCCCTATTGGTGACAGGTTTTGTAATCCAGCATGTTTTTAAAAAATAGGTATTGTCTTGTCCAGTGCAGAAGAATATCACTATGCAACAGTGGTTTTCTAAACCTTATTGCACCAAAACAATTGCATTTGTGGAAACTGAAGTGTGAAAAGCTCTTAGGAATGATAAGAAGGGAACTGAATATCAGTACATGTTTCTGCATAAGGGTAAATGTAAATGGTGATCTTTGCAACAGAGTAAAATCCTTCAGCTTCATTTCAGGAACTCCTTCTGCTTTTAAGTATCCTTGTAGGATAAAGTAAATCTAGGTCTTGATAAACACAACGTGCAAAATATTAAAGAAATGAGGGAAAAAAATTAACTACTTAAAAGCCAAGTTTCTGCTGAAGATAATGAGGCTGCATAGATTTTGGAGAGGGGAGATACAGTCTTCCTATGCTACAATAGCTAAAAGCTGTTCTGAAAAAAATGACAGTAGACAAAACCATGAAATAGGTATCATGGTCCTGATCTTCTGTTAAGTACTCTGTAGATGACTTTCTTTACCTATGTGAAGGTTACTGTAGATCAAGTTAAAAATCAACATTAGATGATAAATGCTTTTCAAGAAAAAAGTCTTTACTACATATTGGTTAAACTTGGATTTTGAACTAATTTGGATATTTACAATGAATCTAGATTTCCATTATTTTCTCAGTGAAGTCAGTAGGAATTTTCAGGTTTTAGTAGAAAAAGAATAAAAGACTTCTAGCCAATCTTCTGACTTCTTAATCTTCTCATCTACAGTAACAGAATCCATTTCTATCAGATCTAGTCATGCTATATGAACAGCCCACTTGAGCTTCCATTGATGTCCATATCAAAACCTACATCGGCCTGAGGAAGAACCTATTTATGTTTTTGTGACCATTGTAATTCTAAGAGAGGGAACTACCAGTGCAGATCTTTGTTCAAATACACTCTGACACATGCAAAATCTGCTCATGCAGGTCCTTTTACAAAACTGGGTTCTTAACTTGCAACCAGATTGGATTAGGACCCCTGAAAAAACCTGTCATTTGTACCTATTGGGCAAACAGTCCTGAGACACTCGTTTGTAGATTCTTTTATGATTTTAGGCAAGAAAGGATGATTGAATTTTTTTCTTTAAAATATTCTCTGCTTTTTTGTCCCATTTTGTTTTGTCTACTATCTATATGAAGTCTACTATCATATCAAGCTTCCTGTACAAAACCCAAACTTCCAAAATGGCAAACTCTTTTTAATTCTTATGTGACCACTCTGTACCACTGCCTACCGAAAAATGATGTGCTTATTAAAAGACTATTTACCAGCACTGGAACACCCCTGTGCTCGCTGGCATGCAAAATGGTTTGCAACTACTTTAATCTCTGACATGATCAAACAGTAACAACAGCTTTTGACCACCATAGCTCAAAAAAGAAGCAATATACCTTAACAAAGAGGGGTGGTATGTTCTAGCTAAAAGTCCAAAGGCAAATTAAACAAATTTAAATAAGATTTAAATAAGTATTTCTATTTCTATTAACAAAGCATAAGCCTGCCCAGCTATTAACATCTAACTAAAATGTGTATTCAAATCACACCTGTTCAGTTTCTCAAAAGTGCTATTTCAGCTAATTTAACAATTCATTCCTCTTAGGGACACATTTTGCTGGGAAATTTAAGCTACTGAAATCAACTTGAGTAAATCATGCAGTTAACTGATTTTTGATAATAGAAAATTTTGGCTGACTGAAAATGCTTAAAGACTGTGGCAGTACAGAATACTGGTGGATGACTAGACAGTTTTGCATTCGATATGTCACATACACAAGTCTCAACTAACAAACTTATTATGATCTAACTACCACCACTGGAACCCCAGTGCTAGAAAATATGACAGATAAATCATTCATCTACATAGATTGTTATTTTCCATGAATGAATATAAACAGAATATACTGGAGGTTTTTTCCCTCCTTCTTTAGCAGGCAGACAGGATCATCAAGTAATAAAACTGTAGAATTGTGTTCTTTTCTTCATGTCTACCAGTTGAATTTGTTTTGTAGCAAAATAAAACATACTGGTGTATGCAATTTATTGAGTTGACATTACCCCTTGTATTCCTGTGGCATTTATTTGCATTGCAGAAACAGGTAGAACCTAAGTTACTGTCTGTGACTTAATCAGGCAACCTCTTAAGTAGTCCTAAAAATCCTATTATTTCTAGCTACAACAATCAACACTCACATTCTTATTTCACGTTCACAATGGATAGAAAGAGCAGAAAATGGCTACCTTGCAATTTATCAAAACCTCTGCTCCCTTCATTGAGAAGAGGGAGACAATTCTGCTGGAGCAGGCTTACATCTCAGCTCCCAACACTCTAAATACCTCCTATCCGTGTCTTTTACACATAGCACTCTTATTGGAAGGCTAGCAGGATCCCATTTTGGAGCTGGAGTTAAAAACAGTTCTGAGTCAGCTTCTCTCTTTCCCAGTAGAAAAAGCAAAGTGGTGTGATGGGATATTTAGTTCTACATTGAACCCAGTGTTGACCCACTCCAGGAAATGGCAGGGAATGGTAGGAGATATTTCTATATTTCCAACTCAGTAAAAAGGATTTCAGAATTTGTATTTTATTAGATACACTAAATCTGGGGTTCATGTGCAACAAATTCCAGATCTTAAACTAGTGATATCAATGTATTAATATAAAATCAGAACATCTTTTCTCCTTCAGACTAAATGGTGAAGTAAAAGTCATCACTTGTGACCTTAGGCAGGCACTGACCACCACAAAACACTGTCGTTACCTAGCTACAAATTTCCACTTTCAGATTCAGTGCAGCTTCTGAATGGGGACCTAATGAAGGGCGTGTTTGCTCAAAAATCCTTTTTTTTGAACTTACATATGAGTCTTGTAACACATAATACATTTAAGTACATATCCATCTGAAATTCTTTAACAGTACACACCCATTTTTTATCAAAGCTGCATTTCTTTGATATATCTTAAATTGTAATGAACTTAATGATTAAATTTTAAGGAAAGACTTTAACCACAGTTCTTTCTCTATTGACGCTTATATTCTTCATTAGCTTCTCTTTCAAGAGATAATTTAATACAATTACTACAAGACTCCCTCTACCCCAAATTGATATTTAGTGCATGTGATTTCACTGTTACAAATCCCAGTAACAGAGTTTTTGGGTTGTTTGTTGGACTGCTTACAGAGTTCGGTTGGCCTCAGGCAACTTTCTATACTACCCTATGATGTTACAATCATCAAAAAGATCTTCTACAAAATCATTGTGGCCCACTGTTTCATCAATGCATTGCCAGTTGAGCCATTTTGACTCCAAATCCCTCATTCTCTAATCAGATAGTTTAAAATGATTGTAACTAAAATTGCTCTATCATATGATGGCAGGTTCAGCTCTGAACCTTCCATTTTTCTTGACAGGCTTGTGTGAGTTAAGAGTCACAGCATGTAAGATAGAAGTATTAAAAAAAAGACTGAGTACTATTTTTGGTTGTAGTATGTGAGCCATAGCTATAAAACTGAGATTACCTTTGCATAGTTCTCTTGCCTTTGACTATGAAGTCAGAATGTAAATCATATAGTAAAGATTTTTTTAGCAGTTTAAGTTATTCTTGCACTCTGTACAACTTGCCAGACTTACAATGTTGCATTCTGGAAACAACAAATTTCCCTGCAAATTGATTAAATAATCATTTAGACATGATATTTAAAATACAAAGTTCTAAGCAATTGCATAAAGCTCTAGAATTAAAATTTTGTAATAAAAAGGCAGATGTTTTCTCATCTTTAAAGAATACTTCCTCAATTGGTAAAAGACAGGAAGTTATGCCCTTCTACTGAAGATGATGCCTGAGAAAATTTTTCTTTTCCTTAAAGACAAGTGGTCTAACCATGTTCAATAAATCATTATTGAGTAGCAAAATTGCAATTGGCAATTATCATGCATCTTATCTTTATGTTGAGAAAAGTGAGTAAAAAGAAGAAGCTTCAGATCAAACTACTGACACCAATGTGTCTCCAATTTTCCTAGACCCCTGCTAATCAAGATCGTGGATTTAGTATTAAGATAGATGCTTTTGCTGATAGGTAATCATCTTATGATCATAATGGCAGTTTGATGGTTATTTAAACTTATAAATAGTCTCCATAAAATACTGAAAAAGAAGGTTGCACAGGTACCATTCCTTTTTGGGATCTGATTTTTTTTCTCCAGTATGTATGTGAAGCTACTAAAATGAAATAAAGAAATAATTTAGGTTGATGAGGTCTTTGAAAAGTTTTGCGGTTCCTTACTGCAGTGTAGACACCACACACTTCATATGCCAATGAGACAATGAACTACAAACCTAGATGAAAAATAATTTGTCTGTTCATGAACTAATACACTTTGACAAAATGAAAAAAGCTGAAACCTCACTTTGGTACCAAAAGCATCTGGTTCCTATTAAAAGGTGGCATGCAGTTTTGAAGTTTGGCCAGAAAAATATACATATTGGGTCTAGACTGCTCTGGTGAAGTCCCAGTGATTGAAGTCCTAGTGACTGAAGTGATTCAATGATTCAGGTTTATATCTATGGACTACTTCAATTCCAGAGCTAAAAGGACATTCAAATGTAAAATTTTGCTTCTGCGGCTCCCCAGCTGAAACTGAAGTTTATGTGGGGACAATAGGAATTGAGATACCATAGATGCGTGCTTTGCACTCTCCCAGTTGTGGAACTGTATTGAGTTGGGTTGATCACAGGACATAGTTTTAGAGTAACTGCCTCAGGCTGCCAAAAGTCTGAAAACCTGTAACATCACCTGAGACCAGATCCCACCTCTTTCACCTTGTGTTCCAGCCAACTCCTCGCAACTAGGAATGGTAATAACATAGGAGCAGCTATGATTTAGCTATGTAACCCAAGGATTCCCTACAGCAAGATAGTGTCACGAAGGCTGATTCCACCAAGTTTAGGGTTTGCTTTGCCAGAAAATGGACCAGGATTAGAAGCAAGAACTCTCAAACATTCAGAATGAAGTGACTTGAATTTCACATACGGTAGATCAATGAGAACACATCACACCAGCACTTCATGTACAGTAACTGACCTTTTAATTCATTCCAGACCAGGTTTCTTATTTTTACAGCCCTAACTGGGCTAAGTGTCATTTATCTGAGAAACTGTCTCCTTCTACAGCTCATTACAACTAAGATAGTCATATATGCTTCTCACCGCAGGATAAAGTTTGGAAAAAGGGTTCTTTCATCTAAGGTCTTAACTATGGATTTAGTTCCAGCTACACAAAATTCTAGACATCCTTGCTCCTTGTCTACAGCTAACTTCATCTTTTTATATGGGTTCCTGGTAACACACTTCTACAATGACACCATATAGAACAGAACCATTTTAAAAGAGAAAGTTAAAAAAGAGAATAAGAAAATACATTGCTCCCTAATGACAACCTGATATGTACTCAATTTACATAAATAAGTGCACAATAACCACAGTAAAAGCAATCTAAAAATGCATTTAGTAACACAGTATGCAAATTCATAAAACATGTCAATGATTACCTGCCTTTAAATACAGAAGCCTGTAAAAACTAAAATATTGCTCAGGTTGACTGCTGTGAAAGTATGTTAATT